>NC_142674.1:11125618-11385618 GCF_964200805.1 Pocillopora damicornis | reverse complement strand
AAACAAATTATTTCTAAAAAGGTTTGTTAATGTTATAACGAAATAACGAGAATTTTTTATGACATTGAGCTTTCTATACGCACGACCAGGACAAGTTCGAAATAAAATATTTCATCTAAACGAACAATTACTTCTAAAAAGGTTTGTTAATGTTGTAACGAAATAACGAGAATTTTTTATGACATTGAGCTTTCTATACGCACGATCAGGACAAGTTCGAAATCGAATATTTAATGTAAACAAATTATTTTTTAAAAAGGTTTGTTAATGTTATAACAAAATAACGAGAATTTTTTATGACATTGAGCTTTCTATACGCACGATCAGGACAAGTTCGAAATAAAATATTTCATCTAAACGAACAATTATTTTTACAAAGGTTTGTTAATGTTATAAAGAAATAACGATAATTTTTATGACATTGAGCTTTCTATACGCACGATCAGCACAAGTTCGAAATCGAATATTTCATGTAAACGAACAATTATTTTTAAAAAAGTTTGTTAATGTTATAACGAGAATGCATACTTCAAAGAAAATTTTAATATTATTATAAGTTGATTGACACAATGACTATTAAAATTACATCTAAGCAGGTGTTCAAACTCTTTGCTGGAAAAACCTTTACGTTTGCGTCTTAAAAATTATTAGCGAAAATGTAAATATGCGAAAGTTTTCTTAATTTTTGTCTCATCACGTACAATGCCCGGTCACATTCGCGAATTTAACAGGCTAAAGCAGCATTCGAGCCACGATTTGGTACATAAAATATGGAGGAATAGTAACACTGAAGCGACTTTAAGAGTTTTTTGTCTCTGATTGTGAATTACGTCAGTATTAGCCTCCACAGAAGAGGGGGGAGCGGTGCGAGAGATTAACTATATTTATGCAATCCCGTGTCCCACTGGGCCCCGGTAAGTTCCAAGTAGCGGTTCTAGTTATTATTATATTCATAAGTCTCCTAGTTTACATATACATTTCAGTTCGGTAGATACGGTTCACTCTCAGGAATAGAGTGGAAAACTAATTTCACTTATTTGTGTGTTTGTTTGTTTCTTGTTTTGTTTTGTTTTTGTTTTTATCTTTTCATTTTATTCACCAGTGCTCATAAGCATAGACACATCTTGCCAATTTACCCATAACTAGGGTAAACTACCTTCTGTATGTGGGCTCTACAGTGTTAGAATGCACACATTTTCTCATGTTTATTAGGGATATGTGACAAACCCCTATGGCCTGAAACGAAGACGTGGCCGAACAAAAGATCTAATCGCTCAGCACGTACGTTTTAGAATTTCATACATTTCCGTAGATGCTCTCTGCAAAACAACAACGTGAAATCACCCAAATTTGCGTGGTCTGAGAACGGAAACGAAAATATCTCGACTAACATTTTTGTACGTTGAAAGCGTATAAACAGCTTGTTAATCCTCTCCATTCGTGTTCCTTTGCTCTCATTCAAGAGCGGACGCTATCCGATGAGCAGCCGACGTGACCCGCCTTGCTTTAGAGATGCTGTTTGTGTTCATAGTCGGTCCTAAGGCTCAGATAGCGCTATGTGAAGAAGTGCAACTTCCGTCAGGAGAACAACAGAAAGGAATGAGGTATGATCTGCAGGGAGATAATTAATTTAGACGTGAAGTAAGACTCGAAAAATTCCCACGAGGGAATTCCCATCGTGGTCATCGCAAGGAGTAGAAATGTTGGTAGTCACTTAATATTTATGATCCGTGAAAACATTTGTCAACAAGAAGACAGAAGGCTTATATACTCTCTATTCAGTCATCTTAAGAAATCTTTTTTTCCAGGCTTCTGCTGCGTTGCGCTGAAGGGAGTTTACTCAACGACTCTGAGACGCAGAAAGCCGCTCTCCACGTCATTTGTAACTGTGTGCGTGATCCTCGAGTCAGGGTAAGTAGTTAGTGCACATATCGATTGAGTTCCCACCTTCCCTCCCGAATGAGTTCCTCAAAGTTTTCTCGCGACAAAAAAAAAAAAACACATCAACAAAAACAAACAAGCAAAAACAAATAAGAAACAGAGTTGCAGGCGTAGTTTGTTAGGTAGAGCAGGCGAAAATTCTTCATTTTGAAACTGACTTGGTAATGATAAAGTTGCGTAAAGTTGAGTCAATATCGGAGTCAACACGATAATCTTTGCTTACCTCTGCACGGTTCCTCAACCCCCTCTCTCAACGCTACTCTTCTCCCAGTCTTAGGCTAATTAAAGTTCATGAAAAAATTGCTTCTCAAATGTTAGGAGGTATCCAGTTACCTCGCCACCAGGGAGACTCGCCACCAGCGAACTCGCCACCAAGGAACGATCTCGCCACCAACGTACTCGCCACCAAGCGAAGTCTTCTCGCCACCAACCACCAATAAAGAGATTAGTTGATATAAACGTATGTTGTCGAAAGCACGTTCGAAACCGATAAGTTTGTTCGCTTGTCTGTACTCAAACTTTATAAAATGTATGTTGTCGATAGCACGTTCGAAACCGAAGTAAGTTTTTATTCCTCGCATCGAGTTTTGCAATTTCTCCTCGCTTACGTGCAAAAGACAAACACGATACCTTTTGATGTCAATGAGTTAGGAACGGAACACATCTAACACGTCGCTGAAGGTCATAATTTAAATACAGACAAGCGCACAAACGTATCGGCCGATTTGAATTGTGCTCGTTCGAACATCCTACTCTCCTCGACTACTTTATTCTAGTTTATCGCTTTATTGGTGGTTGGTGGCGAGAAGACTTCGCTTGGTGGCGAGTACGTTGGTGGCGAGATCGTTCCTTGGTGGCGAGTTCGCTGGTGGCGAGTCTCCCTGGTGGCGAGGTAACCGGTGACCCGTTAGGAATATCTGTTGAATTTAAAATTACCAAGTGGTTAAGGCTTTAAGCTACAAGGTCGAGTGAGTTGTTCCTTTTTTTTCAGTTTTCGGTTCAACTATGATACAGGCCTGATTTTTTTTTTTCATTTTTTTATTTCAACTGCTTAAGTAGTGTTTTGCGTCGCCGCAATGATTACTCTTATCTTCATTGTTTGCAGAGTTAAGTAAAGGTGGATTCTCCTGTTATTAAAAATAATTTTATAGGAATAATGTTTGTTGTAAGGCTTAAATAGAGGATCCGGTTTGTAAACTAAGTCTCTGATTCTCATTTTGATTAAGTGTCGTAAAGCAAACAAAACAACCAATCAGAACGAAGAAAAATATCACGTGGAGCTAAAGAGAATTTAAAGTAAAAATAAGCAACCTTCTGAAGCGCGGGAAAACGCAGGCGACAAAATCGACAAAATTGAATCTGATTGCTTAAGAAGGTGGCGTGAGTTTTCTAGATCAATTACAGCGCTTAGTAGAGCAAAAGCGAAGCGCCTCAGATTACTTTGGACACTCGAATCAGATTTGTTCTAGTCTTGAGGATGTTTGGCTCATTTGTTAATCAAAGATGTGGTTGTTTTGGACCAGGACTTCTTCTAAAGCCATGTAATAATGGCACGAGTCTGCGTGAACGGGTTATGATCAAAATGACCAAATTTGTCATTTTTTTCTTTCTTTTCTTTTGTAAAATTCTTTTACAGCAACAAGAGTCGACAAATTAAGTCAGTCCATCTGTCCCTCAGTTCATCATTCCGTTCCTTAGTCCACCAGTCCATCAGTTAGTCAGCCGTCATAAGGTGAGCTTGCCAATCTATCAGCCAGTCAGTCAGTCAATCAGCCCGTCCGTTAGAAAGTCTGTCGGTCAATTTAGTATTATCATCTGAGTTTATATCGTAAATTGGCCGCCATAAAGAGTAAAGCTGACATTTCGAGCTTTACCTCTTCGTCAGAGCGACTGATGTGTAGGGCTAATGCTCGAAACGTCAGCTTTTAAACTCTTTACGGTGGCCAGTTTACGTTATCAACTCAGTTGGTAATACTGTGTCCGCTGGTCCTCCATTCTCCTTAATAAGGTACGTCATGTATGCTAGAGCCAAAAAATTTCAAAAGTATTTCAGCTAGTTTAAAGGATTGCCTTAAGTTTCAATGAGAGTCTCTTATCCGCATTCCACTCTCGCTTACATATGGCCTCATAATGCCTTCTGTTACGATTTTAAAGGTGGAAAGTTTCTAAAGAACTGTGGTGCTTCGTTGGTTGGAGAGATTAACAAGGTAATTTGGTATTATAAACTGATTTGATAACGTAAATGGTTCTGAAATTGACGTTTCGAGCGCTAGCCCTTTGTCAGAGCGATGACGAAGGGCTAACGTTGACTAAAGTGGTGATCAACTTGGCTAATGATACCAAATTACCTCGTTAAGATTTTATATGTGGACTTTGTACGACCCCTAACACTGCGTGAAATAATCCGAATACGGTCCCTTATGGAGGTCTTACACAGTCAGTACAAAAAGTCGTGTACGGAATCTATAAGGTGGTGTCATGATGTATAAGGTACTGTTTAAGGATCAGTGTACGACAGGCTATGCCAAGAAAATAGCAGGATCTTATGTACTTGTAGCAGAATTTCTTATACGTCAGTACTCGTTTCAGTATACATGTTGTATATTGAAGGAGTTATGAGGTATTCTGATATTGTGTGGAAGGCACGTATACGGGATTCTTACAGTCGTTGCAGGATTTCTTATTCATTATTACACAAGTCCGTATATATGATATATACTGCATGAAGCAGGAAGGGTACTGATATGTTCCGTAGAAGGTACGTACGTGTACAGATTCTTACACTCGTGAGAGGATTACCCTTATATGACATTACAGAGGTCTGTATACTTCACGTATACTGTAGGAAGTATAAGATATAGATACTACTGTTGTTTCAAGGTAGGTATACGGATTTTTATTAGATTCATGATGAGATTTCAGGCCAAATACCAGTGTACACATGAATACTGTATGAAGACAGTTGTGTGCGTATTGTGGGGGCTTTAACGAGCCTTTTTTGAGCAATCTTAATGGGAAAATTCACCATCCTCGAGTATTCTTACGGGGTACGTTCAGCGTTAAAGAGTTTTGCATTGCTTAGGTGTGATCTAGGTGGATCGTGATCGTGAATCAACACATGCCTCAATTACAAATAGCTGTTAATTTATTTCAGTATTCCTCAGTCACGTGTCGTTTTTTTCGCAGTACATATACATTAAAAAAATCCTTAATCTAACATTTGAGTTTCTCAAAAATAGTATTGTTAATAATAATGCCAAGAATGAAAGTTGAAAATCTAATTCACGAATGTGATTTATGTACAATCACACTATTCCTTAAACACACACACCCACACAAAACAAACTATTCGTTGTCAAAATCACAATCGCTTCCTGAGGAGCAGTTATTATTACTTTCTTCTCCTTCTCTTTCTTCCGCTCTGGTTTCGTCAGTGGTCTCTTCATCCTCAAGTTCTCTGTTGAACCCAAAAAAATGTTAGGTAAACAATGAAACAAAATTGCATAAAGGAAACAAGCATATTACGAAATTTTTCATAGCGTGTAATATATAGAGACAGAATTTTACACCGGTTTACATAGTTTGTACATTGTTCTGTGCTTCACTTTCATAGTTGGTAAACTAAAAGTAAAAGCGATAGCATCCAATAAGGAGTGTAAAGGCTAAGCAGTATTCTTACATTTCCGTTTGTTCTTGCTCTCTCCTTTGCATGATTTCCCTCCATTCATCGGACAGCGCCCATGTAGGAGAACCTGTGGATGGTTCTCTTTCTACAAGCTCCCCTTTACGAGCCTTTGTTCGTTTCCACCTTTTGTTTGTTGCGTTTTCTGTCTTTTTCTTCGCTTGTCAAGTCAAAGACAATAACAATATTATAATTAGAAGATGCCGTTGACTTGATTGAAACCGTGAAGTAAATCCAATCCTTAAAAAACCGGGCAAAAAAGTGCTAATAGGTGACTAACAAATAAACTGACTCTAAAGCCTACCTGACATTTACAATCCATAAGTGCCAATAACAAGGAACAGTCTGGCAATACTGGACAGCAACATTGGCAATTTGTGAGGATAAAAACATTTCCATCTTTCTTGCTTTTAGAAATATCAGTAAAGGACTAAGCCTTTAGTATACTTCTTACTTGTTTAGGAAAGCTTCAAGAGTTTTGCTCCTGTATTTTGGGGGCCTAGACACCCATCCTCCTTCGCCTTCATCAGTATCTGTGTCATCATCGTCACTATACATGTGCTCTTTACTGAACTTTGGGAAGGCACGGGACTCAGTCTCATCCTTGACATGAGCTTTTCTTCTCTCATATTTCTATAAGATAAAGAAAAATTTGCTTTTAGTACTTTTCAAGTAACTTTCATTGCATCATTCAAAATGTATCACTTTAGTTTTTTTAATGCCTATTAACTGTATACTTACCCATTCTTTTCGAAGATTTTTCTTATTTTTCAATTTTATTTCATCCGTTATTTTTCCAAGGGCAGTCCTCCGTAAGTACTCATGATACTATTTGGCAGTTCCCGAACAAAACAAAAAAAGCTTTAATTTCAAAATTGCGCGATTGGGGCCTGATTATCTATTATGTACAATAAATCTTGGTTGCAGTGGTGTCCTCTAGTTTTAAATTGCTTATATAGTAAGTAATCACCACCGCCTATCTCCTTAACGGTAGCTACTTGTATAAAAGGTTTGTGAAACCCTAAGCTCCTCCTGCTAGACCGGTAGGTGAGTAAGAAATATATCTTGCCTACAAGGTATTCTAGGACACTAGACAAATAGACTTTCTCTTGTATTGTTTGGCTTTTTTTACTCCCTTCCTGTTGTTTGTTTGTCTGTTCCTTTTTTTTTAACTGTTTCTTCGAGTTTTTGTCCGTTTATTTAAAACTGTTTGTAACATTTATAACAAGAGTTATAAGTGTGGCATCTTGCAGAAGTATTTTTGAAAAACTGCACATAATGCATCTCTTCTCTTTCAATTAAAAAATTCCAGAGTGTTTATAAGTCTATACTTAAAAAAAAAAATGGAAAGAAATGACAAGGACGCATCCAAACCAGTCGCTAGACACTTTAATCTTCCTAATCATTATAAAAAGCATATGGCAGTTTGCGGCCTTTCTTTAGATCTAGGCAGTTCGGAAAGCCGTAAAACACTAGAACAAAAATTTATATTCCAAATCGGCATCCTTAATCCCGGGCCCCACGGAATCAGCGAGCGCTTTTCATTCAACTAATTTATTCCTGTTCTCTCGTCACCATATTCCCACCAATGGTGTAGCTTCACTTTCTACATATAAAACCCACGCACAACCCACAATTCCTCTTATCGCTCTGACGAAGGGCTAACGCTCGAAACGTCAGCTTTTTTACCCTTTACAGTGGCTAATTTACGTTTTCAACCCAGTTGTTGACACTAAATTACCTGCTGTACTTAAAAGTTTAGTTTATCGAATCAAACGCCACAACTGCAGATGTGGGAGAAAACTCAAAGCTGTGAACAATCAACTTATTCCGATTTGTCCATCGTCAGGCCCCACAAATGCCCTGAACCAAAGTACAGATATTACGCACCATCGAACATGACGACGAAGTTAAAGCGAAGAGAAGTATGTATATTGCTATTGTTCTTAGCTTCAAACAAAACTAATTTGCCACCTCGGCGGACAAAGGAAACACTTATCTCATCATCTTAATAGGTCGTTCTGATGCTCGTGTCAGCTCTTATTCCAGAGTGATCTCCCTCAACATTTATTTGTACTCAATTTTGAAAAATGCTCTCCCACCTGAAGGTGATTCCGCGTCATGGCGGATTTAACGGCGCCAGACTAAACAGAAGGTTCGTGTACGGAAGGTAGGAGATGCCTTATTTTTACTTCGTATTGCTTTATTAGAAATTCTTAATGTTCTCTTAACAGAATCATTGTAACCTGATTCTCAGACCCCTGCCCACACGTAAACGGTATTTCTGAACACAGGTGACGGAGGTTTCCATAATCTCTCAACAGAGTGGATTTTTCATGTTTTGCAAAAGTGCCGGCTTATTGTCTTCGCGTCGACTAAAAGAAGTGGAGTTTTTCACGTGCAAGGACGTGACAGTAGTAGATCTCCTTTTGAAGTCTTTTGTTTTCATTTGTATCAGCAGATAGGTTTGGACGCAAGGAAACGAGTCGAATATGCCAAGTTTGCGCAAGTTAATGTTCAAGATAATGTTCCTCCACAGAATTTTGACGCATTTTGCAGACGAAGTTTGACTATGAGTCATTGATAGTGTCCAGTTTAGTTCGTTGGTATCTAACTGTGTTGTTCTCCATTAGATTTAAACAGCTCAGGACCATTCGCGATACTGAAGAAAACAGCTTCTTTCATGTGCATGTTTTGCAGTAA
This sequence comes from Pocillopora damicornis, assembly GCF_964200805.1. Taxonomy (NCBI): domain Eukaryota; kingdom Metazoa; phylum Cnidaria; class Anthozoa; order Scleractinia; family Pocilloporidae; genus Pocillopora; species Pocillopora damicornis. The sequence continues at coordinate 11,377,292 of NC_142674.1, read as the reverse complement.
GTCTCTTTGTTACCACATTCACTGTGATTTTTGAGATCTATAACTGCTAAGTGGAGCAAGTGATTTCGAGGACTAAACACTCCTAAGGATAGAAAAGATCATGATTGGCTAAGTTTGCAAAACACGGAACAGTTGAAGTAAACTTAAGAAGGAGCCTGTCATTTTTCCTCCTGGGGAGTGGAGCGGAAGGGTGGGAGTATTCTGTTTGTTTCACCATAAAATTAACCTGATCCCCCTTAAGGTTCTGTAGTATTGTAATGATCCCACCTCACTGGCAGTCAATTCTATAGTTGTCCTTCTAAGCTCTGTTAGAGACGACTGATCCCCCTCCGCTCCGCGCCCCCCCCCAAAAAAAAACCACGGGATCCCCCAAAAATTCACCTACCCTTCCCCAAGTGATGAATAAAGACTGGTTCCTAAGAGTGAAGAAGATTAAACCAAAAGATACTGAAAACTGATATTTTTTCAATTTTTTTTACGATGAACGAACCGTAACCGCTTGTTATTTCGATCATCTTTCAACTTAAAGTTGCAGCCGCTCAAGAAGTTTTTGTCCTTTGAATATATGGATTTGTTATTGTCAAGTACAGTCGGTTTAAAACTCAGAGTTATTATTGTTTATCGCCCACCTCCCTCGACCTTGAATGGTTTAACACCCTCATTGTTCCTTGATGAGTTTTCTACGTTCCTGGAGCACTATATCGCTGATCCTGGTGGAATATTATTAGTTGGTGATTTTAATATACATGTTGACACCTGTTCTTCCCAACACTCAACTGAATTTCTTCAATTGTTGGATTCTTTCAATCTTACTCAACATACACATGGCTCAACGCATAAAGATCGACACACCTTAGATCTTGTGATTACAAGATCTGATGATAGTATTGTTTCGAATTTAACAATTGGTTCTCCTTTTGTCATCTCTGATCATGCTGCTGTTCACTTCCAGCTCTCGCTTAATAAGCCGCCGCTCGACAAGAAGATTATTTCATTCAGAAAGCTTCGATCTATTGATTTTGATAATTTCTGTGCTGATGTTATGAATTCGAGCCTTCCTGATCTTTTTGCCTCGTCATCGTCATCCTTGGATTATTTGATTGATCAATATAACAGAGTCCTTACTACCATACTTGAGACTCATGCTCCACTGCAAAAAAAGTTAGTTACTTTGCGTCCCGCTGCACCTTGGTATTCTGAGGAGATAAATAATTTAAAGAGATCCCGTAGAAAACTTGAACGACGCTGGCGAATGACAAAACTTCCTTCTGATCGTAAGTTGTTTATTGAGGGATGTGATGCTGTCAACAACTTAATTCGTGATTCCAAGAAGAATTATTTCGCATCATTAATCAATGAGAATCAGTCAAATTATAAACAGCTTTTTAAGATAATTGATAAACTACTACAAAGGAAAACAGATATTCAATATCCCCCCTGCAAATCGCCCACTGATCTTGCTAACAAGTTTATTAAGTACTTCACTACAAAGATAGATAGAATACGGGGTCATATAACGACTGCTGCTTTCCCTCATCGAGATACAGTTGCTGTTGTTGACAACGCCTGTCCATATTCTTTTGATATTTTCAAAATGGTAACAGCGGATGAAGTTCATACATGTATCATGAATCTGGCTGCTAAGTCATGTGTTCTTGATCCTCTTCCTGGTTATGTTACAAGAAATGCACTTAGTGTTCTGTTGCCTTTCATTTCCAAAATCATAAATATCTCATTGGAATCTGGTCAGATGCCTTCGCAACTCAAGGTTGCAATGTTACGCCCGCTCCTTAAGAAATCTTCTTTGGATCATACTCAATTCTGCAATTATCGTCCTGTATCGAATCTTTCATTTATTAGCAAAGTAATTGAAAAATTGGTAGCTAATCAACTTATCTCCTACATTAACGATTATGAGTTAAATGAGACATTCCAGTCGGCGTACAAGAAATATCACAGTGCTGAAACTGCACTTATTCGTGTTCACAATGATATTCTTTCTGCCATTGATAATCGTCGAATCGTAATTTTGCTGTTGTTAGACCTTTCCGCTGCCTTCGATACAGTCGATCATACCATCCTCCTCTCTCGTTTACGTGTACGGTTTGGGATAGCTGGGAAGCCTCTATTATGGTTGCAATCTTATTTATCGAATCGCACGCAATATGTCTCCGTTGATGGTGGTACTTCGACGAAACATGACCTTAAATGTGGAGTGCCACAAGGATCTGTCTTGGGACCCATTTTGTATTTGCTTTATACTTCACCGCTTTCAGATATCGTAAAGAAATTTAACCTGAGCTATCATTTTTATGCTGACGACTCACAGCTTTACTTGTCTTTCCAACCAACCGTACTGGGTGATAGGGATCTAGCGGTTTCTAGCATCGAGAGCTGTGTGGATGAAATCAGTCATTGGATGATGGTTAATCGTCTTAAATTAAATAAAGACAAAACTGAATTATTGGTAATTTCCGCTAAACATCTTCCAAGACCACTCCTTCACGAAATTTCAGTTGCTGGTGAGACTATCCCTTCCGTGCAAAAGGCGAGGAATATCGGCACTATGTTCGACAGCCATTTTTGCTTTAAGGATCATATTACTGACATTTGTAAATCTTCATTTTATCATTTGCGAAATATTAGCTATATCAGGAAATATCTTTCAGCGACCACTACTGAATTGCTGGTTCATATGTTTGTATCTTCGAAGCTGGATTACTGTAATTCCCTTTTGTATGGCCTACCAGCCTACGCTATAAAAAGGCTACAACACGTCCAGAATGCCGCGGCGCGCCTCGTCACACTTACAAAAAAGCATGATCACATTACGCCTGTTCTTTTCAATCTTCATTGGCTTCCCGTTAACCAACGTATTATTTTTAAGATTTTACTTATAACCTACAAGGCACTTAACAACCTGGCACCGTCGTACATTTGTGATCTGCTTACATCTTACACCCCATCGCGTCAACTACGCTCATCATTCAAGCACCTTCTGGTTTCTCCATCCTATAACTTGAAAACATATGGCGCAAGATCCTTCTCTGTAGCAGCACCATCATTATGGAATGCTTTGCCAAGTGAAATTAGAAATGCTCAGTCTGTGTCTGTTTTTAAACGTAGATTAAAAACTTTACTCTTTAGAAAAGCCTTTTATAATTAATATTAGCTGTCTTAAGTGTTAATGTTTAAGTTTTTTTTTTTTGTAGGCGCCGTTGAACAGTAGGATACTGGCGTGGTATAAATCTTTTATTATTATTATTATTATTATTATTATTATTATTATTATTATTTATAATTAATATTAGCTGTCTTAAGTGTTAATTTTCAAGTTTTTTTTTTTTTTTTTTTTTTTCTTGTAGGCGCCTTTGAACAGTAGGATACTGGCGCGGTATAAATCTTTTATTATTATTATTATTATTATTAACACAGTTCCTCAGACATCAAATTTACTCCTTAAAAATCTACCTTCAGGGATTGACCCTTTACATGCTAACATCAGTATGCATATTCTCCATACTGTTCTCTATTTAATTCCTAAGGTGCTGGCAAAGAGAATTTGTTTAAAATCAAGAGCTTCCTATTTGGTGATCATTTTCTATATTCTCGTGATCCTAATGTTTGATTCAAGGAGTGATATTGTAAAGAGAAATTAGACGCTGGTCACTTTTAGAAGTCAAACGGTTTGAACCTCTTGTTTGTGTCGTTTGCATTTGGCTGATTCATAATAAAATGGAAATTATGATTTTGTTTATCCTTTTTTTTTCAACCCATAATAATTATCCTTACTATTGTTTGAAAAAAGTAACGGCTTTTATGAGGTCATGTAAACGTAGTCCTTAACTTTTTGCTTTTCCTCCTCAGCCCGATGGCAACTTTGTTTTACTTAGAACACAAATAGGCGAGTTGAAGAAATACAACTTAATAACTGGACGGGTACAAAGCTCAATCGACACATTTTGATTTCGGGTCAAACGCCAAATTTTTCTTGAAACAGCTATATGTGAATGAATTAGTCGTTAATTTTGACAAGTTAAGTTGTCAACTGTATCACACCTATTCCTTTTTTTTTGGTTCTTTTTTTAGGTTCAAACCGCTCAGTGCATGATTTTCATGTTCATTTGTATTTCACGTATTTATTTTTAAAAAAATCATAATTTGCGGGAAGAGGCGACTTATCTCTCTAGCGCAGACAGAGCAATTTCCATGTGCAAATGTTCAAAAGTAAGAGTACAAAATGGAAGCTTCCTTCCCCATATAGTTAAAAATACCTTTCTTTCCACTTCGAGCAGAGTCAAATGTTTCATTAATGCTTTTCAACCCTTTTTTTTTTTTTCTGGCGCACCCACCCCTCCCTCCCCCAACCCAACAACAGTCAAATGGTGACAAGTTAGGTTCGATGTTGGATTTCGGTCCACATCCACACAAACAAGGACCTCCGCTATTGCTTTTAAATAACGTAACGTTCGGTCGAATTCAGTCTTCTTGTTAATTGTTTAGTTTCCATATCTTTCGCTGACACCAATCAACCCTTTTTATTCATCAGTTTTGCAGCGCGTTTCGCAACGATATGAATCTTCTAAGGCTCATGTGACCCTTTCAGGTTGTGTTCACGAATTAGTTTATCACTGATTTTGTCTTTCTGTACGTCATTCTTCAATTTGTAGCACCGCAAACTTTTATTGACGTCATCTTCATCTGCTTTGCCTCCCTGTGCTCTTTGGTCGTTTGGAGACGTTTTCGAAATAAAGTAAGTCTTTGAACTTGAAAACCTGTTTGATTCGTACCACTAAGGCATTGGATAGGCACGTCCCTGTTTGTGCCTCTGCTTGGTTTATTTGTATCTCACCTTTAACAAACTACAATGATTGTCGCAGAAACATGAAACATGAAACAAACATAAACTTCACTATATTTTACCATTAATTTTTATTGACTTGAGGATCGCTGAAGGACAAGAAGAAGTTTTACATTGTTCTTTCAGAGCTACAACTTTTATAGAAGACACTTAGACAAACTAATTTCATAAATTACAGGAGACGAGCAATGATTCCAACTTAATTCACCTGCAGCAATCAGCGCTCAAGATCAAAACAAGCAAAATGGGAAATGGTTTAGGTGTATATCATGGCTCGTATCCTATAATCGGATTGGTGTTAATAACACGGTGAAAGTAGGCGAACTGTAATATTTCGTCGTTACATTTAGCTCTCTATTTGATAAAAAAAATGCTATTTACTTAATAATTCTATTTGTTTCTCTTTGGCTTAGACATCAATTTAGCGAAGGCACCTGGATAAAGTTTAGTAATTTATCAGAAGACAGAATTATTGGTACACACGACGCTACTGCGCATGTGAGTTCAAGACATATGATGCATTTTCACTTCTAAATACATCACGAGCAGCCTCGGTCTGACAAATTGTCGCTGTTCATTTAGATCATTCACAACAGGAAAAATAGATCAACGAAATTGCTACTGCGTGAACACGGGACAGCAAGGACGATAGAATCGCTAATTTCGCCCAAGTTTGTGCGCGATCATTTTTTGTCTCGAATACATGGCCTTTCAAGAGGCATTTTTAACCCAGACTTCATGGCCAAGATCACTTTTCTGTGCCTTAGTTTACTTGTTCTGAGGCCTCTTGGCTGTGTTTGATAATTTTTTTATTTGTTATTTTGATATGCTTCAGAAACAACCTTGGTTTTTCTTTCACGTCACTCAGTTGAAATGCGTTTTTGGAAACATTAGTCAAACTTTAAGGCGCCGAACTCGAGATTTCTATCGGTAGATCGTTGATAAAATGGAGGCAAAGCCTTGTGATTACCTTAGTAAAGGATGACCAATATTTTCTTGTATTTGATTCAGTTGTTTTTTTTTTGTTTTTGTTTTTTTGTTTGTTTTTTTGTCGTTTATTGCTTGTGGTACTTCTCTGCCAAAACCCCCTTTTTATTTCTCGATAACTACGAACATTAGAATGTAGTGAGAGTGGGATGATATTATTTACTAGATAATATTCAACCATCAGATTTACGACACTGACACAGGTCAGCGGGTACTAACTTTGCACGATTTCAACAACACCAACAACTACTCAAAGAACCTCGCTTCCTTCAATCCCACAGACAACCTGGTATTGAACGATGATGTTTTATGGGATGTCAAAGGCAAACGGGTTATACACAACTTTAGCCACCGTAACGGGTAAAAAAGCTGACGTTTCGAGCGTTAGCCCTTCGTCAGAGCGATAGGGCGATTTACGTTTTCAACCCAGTTGCTAACACTAAATTACCTGCTATACTCTCCCACCGACGCAGCACCACAGTTTCTTTAGAAACTTACCCCTTTATACATAACTTTGACAAGTTTAACAACTTTGTCAGCGGCGTTTTTCAATTCTCCAGGCTGCAGATTATCATCAATTCAGATATTGTATCCTTTTCTTGTTTTTAAAGAACACGCCAATGCTATACTGTAAAGCAGTAAGTCCAAATCACGTTTCACGAAAGTAACGGAACACAACGTCGGCCTTTCACGGATCTCGAAACATCACTTGACCTCCTTCTTCTTACTTTAACAGCGAATTAGGAGAGAAATAGATATCAAGAGCTATTATTTCATAGGAAAATTTTATTGTTTCCTCACCTTGAGCGTTTTCGGGAAGCAATTCACAGTCCCGTGACTGATCTACTGAGTACAACCTTATGTCTGAATATCCTAGGTGACTTACATCATCAACTTAGTCGATAAAACCAAACTCTCGTTATTTCCCTGCCCTTCCCACCGACGGAGCACTGCTGTTTCTTGTGAAACTAACCCTTAAGAATGTCTATACCAACTTACTTCAAATCAACAGTTTGCCTTTGCTTTGCCAATAATCCTTGACGCTAAAAACAGTGGGATCTTCGCTATTTCCATTTACTGGACACGTGTCCTTCACGAGATCAATGTCACGTGATCTTCAATAACAGTGGTGACGTCATGTATAGGGGTAATTTCATGTTTACTTGTTTACACAATTCTCAAATTCGTCGATACTTTATTAATTTTTCACGAAGGAAATCAGACCCGACATTGAGGTTTTAGTGCGACCAAGTCGTGAGCTTTTAGTTGTGATCTGCTTGTCATCTCGATATTCAAAATCAAATTGAGAGCACAGAATATTTACCCGAGATTGTGGTTCCATAGGTTTTCAGCCGTTTATAGACATCCAAAATTACGTAAAGAAATTTTTCAACTTTTCATCAAATTTTTAGCAACTTTTGTGGTGTTTGGAAAAGTTAAAGAGCTCTAGCTCTTGTATTCGACTCATAACCTTGAAACTTCTGGTTCTAGTCATTCGAAGGTTGGATAGCACTATCCACTTGATAAAACTATATCAGTTGGATAGCGTTATCCACCCTTTACATAACTGGGCCCTTCCCTCAGAGCCTCTCAAATCTCCCTAAAAATAAATTCTGGACTGAAAGGAGTGGTATTTGTTCTTCCGTATTTTAGTGAAACATCTTTCGGATCCTTTGGAAACACCGCTCGCTTCCAGGCTCCTTGGACCGTACGAGATCTCGTTCAGGACCTTTGACGCAACAGATTATCAACCAATAGGTAATTCATCTTCTTCGTAAGACCTGAGCCTACAAATTCACCTTCATTAACGGGTGGTGACTACATATCTCAGTCGGCCGGGGCATTGTACCCATCTCGCGAGGTTACAAGCTAAAATCCTGTTCAAAGTAGCAATATTGTTTTTGTTTTGTTTTGTTTTTTTCCATCCTCCAAACCTCTTTTTTAAATTATTTGAGGAGCTGAAGCCCAATCATCAAAGCGTAGGAATCAGGGTCGAAGAGTCTGGGTTGGGGATGGGGAGGAGAGCCTTCCGACTGACTAGCGTTTCATCTGGGGGAACCAGCAGCCCGGCGTGAATAGTAGGCAAGCTACCATGTTTGATTTTTACATCAGCAGAAGGTTGGTGAGAGGAAGAAATGTGTACCACGGGCTTGAGCGACGGCCAAAAAGAGGGGGGGGGGGAAGGGGCGGGGCAATGAATATTACGCTTGCCTGAGGTCATTCTTGGTTTGGGAAACTGTGTTCGCCCACAAACGGAGTTGCTGATTGGTGCGGTTTAGCTCTACTTGTCAATCATTAGCCAAACTGCTTCATGATTATCTTGCGGAAAAAACAAAAGAAAGTGAACTCGTTCAAAGGCGTAGTTGTCAATTCCGATTTCGTTCACGAGGAAGCAGCCTAGAAAAGCCGAATTTTTTTTAGAGCAGGAAGCGGCTGTAGACAGATTGGAGGAATTTCTTAAGTGTTCATCAGAACATAGAGTGTCTCGCGCATTACGAGGGTAGCAAAAAGTCTTAATTTCCACACTGGTCACTGGAAGAGATCTGCTGGCAGTATTATCCACTGGTTTTTTTTTGTTTTTGTTTTTTTCCGCACCTTCGAGTGCGGAAGTGTGTCCGCTTCAAAGTACCGTTTACGATCAAATGGAAGAAACATCGTGAAAGGGATTAACACAAGAAACATAGGATGCAGCGAATTTAAGCTTATATCTGTGCCCCTCGGAGGAGGTTACGTCGAAGCCATTTTTCTCCTCACTGAAAAAAACTGCCTCACAGTTTCACTCACCCGCTCTACATTTTTTTTTCTTTTTTTCTTTTTCTTGTGGTTACGGTTACTTACTCAATTCCGAAAATGCGGTGACGCACAATTGGTCGGGGGTTTTTCGCTTTTTAACAGCCTCTTCGAGCAAGCATCTTTTCGCCTTTCACCGCCCCCTCCCCCCACAGTCCACTCAAAACTCCAGGTCAAACATGGCCGGTGAAATAATCGATCGCGAACTTCTTAACGTTAACTCGCACTAATGTAACGCCTGCACTGCTCTCAGGAGCTAACAGTAATCCCAGCTACCTCAACCAAACTTTGGCAGTGTGGGCCATCTGACTGGGTTAACTTGTCATTTCACGGTTGCATAAGTTGCAAAATATCACCGCAAGGATCTTTTCATCATATCATAACAGGTCGCATGAGTTATTTCATATCATAAATCCAGTAACGCTCTCTTTTAGAATCAGGCCAGCACTGAAGAAAGCGTTTCCCGGGTATACGAAGTCGGGCGGCTGCGTAAGGCTGATGACGAGGACGAGCAGGTGTGAGAATCTTGAGGGACTTTCACATCAATATTCGTGGGAACGGACCAATCAAAGCGAAGTGAAACTGCCATCTTGGATGCGAATTCGGGTTGCATACAAAATCCCGCACTTTGTTCGGTTGTGGACTTTAGTGCCTCCAGGCACCAAAGCAAAGATGAACTTTAAATCACTTTCAGAACATACTTCAAGAACACGTAACTTATCGCAACACGTGTTTGATGTAGGTCAACAAAATAACGACTCAATGCCTTTTTTCTTCTAAGAATCCGACGAAGGTGGCGAGGAAGATGACGATGTCGATGACGATGATGATTAGAATGATGATGAGAATGATGATGACGATAAAGATGATGATGATGACAACGAAATTGAAATCACGATATCTGGCGATGATGATTCGGATGATGATGGTGATACTGCAATTTTTTGAAGCGCGGCTTTTAAGTTTCTATCTTTCGGTTGTTAACTCAACTCAATTATGAGCACGTCATTCTGTTATGTTTTTATCTTTGAAAAATGTACGTGTATCACACAATTTGGGAATGATAGTTTAGTTTTATCTTTCTACGTCCAGTTGACTTTTACCTTTGTTAAGTTGTTCAAGTTGGTTTTTGGTCCTGGAGTTGAGCTTGTTGACGGTGGAGTTTTATGTAAAATGCTATGTAGCAGAACGTAGAAGTCATCATCGATAAAATTACACCCATGTTACTGATTATCAAATAAATAGGGAGGATGGAATTGTTTGTTATTCCTCTTGTAATACAAACACGCCAGCAAAGGACTAGAGTTACTCTTACTCGCCACAGAGTTACCACTTGTCGATATCTCAACCCAAGTGAAACAGCTAGAAGTCTGTCTGTACTTATTGCAGTCAGTGTGAGGACAGACACGCCGCAGAAAATGACTCCCAAGGTTCGGTTGATAAGCGAGCCATGGTAACAAATTGGGGAGTGTTCTTGGGAAATTATGTCAGCAAGATGAGACGGCTGGAAAATGAGTCCAACTCTGATATCAGTGCATGCAAGATTACTGAACAAACATTTTGATGATGGATGAAGGGAAGAAATCTTGTAGAGGGGGTAAAGAATGAGACCATTTCCCACAGTGGCTGTAATGGAAATTTTAAGATCAATGACGAAACAAAAATAATAAGACTTCGATCATATACGCCCGTGAAGCAACGAAATATCAATTCTTGGTTGGTTTGTATTCTTCGCTAGGTTCTCCATGTTATTTTATAGCAGTTACCACTCTTTCATTGCTAAAGGCGTTGAGAACTCTCCTCTTGAGCACCACACTAAACATCCAAAGAACGAATCAAGTTTCCGAAATGGCCAGGTGGTGATGTTTCAGTCTCTCCAACCATGTAAGATTTTCAACTGCAGAAGGGGTGTTTTCTATTCAAGAAAAACACATTTGAAGCGTTTTCGGTCGATATCATTTTGTTTTCTTTTCCTATGGTGATTTTCCGATGTTTCCTGAGGCTTATTTTTTTTCATTTTTACTTCAAAAGAAGCACGGAGGTAATTGTCTCTTTTCAGCTGGCTATTTGTGGTGGTAACACTTTTTTTCCTTACACCACAGCCTACTCGTTTCCAAGCAAATTTAATTAATTTTAAAGTTGTGTTTTCTCTTCAGTTCCAAATCGATTTCATTTAGAGGAAAAATTGATATTGTGCTAAGATTTTCAGCCTTGCGCTTATGTTTTTCGCTAAGTTAAAGAGAACCACTACTCAATTTTGACGTGCCGGCAAATTGGCTTTGGCCAATGAGTTCTGAATTTAGGGAACACACTCGCGGCAGAGTAATTAATTTCTCTGTCATGAATAAAAGGAAACTAGCGTACGGTAGCTAGTCTACGTTATCAACTTAATTGATAACATTAAATTAAATAAAAGAGAAGTGAGAATTGCAGTAAAGAAGACAATCAGAGCGTTTTGTTGTTGTTTGTGGCTCAGGGATGCCTTTATTTTATGAGAGTTGACCTCGATGTTATTAAACGTCAGTATCTTATGCAAATTTTTTTCATCTAAAAAGCATTTGCTTATCATAAAGGAACCACAAATATGTTACCTTAAAAACAAAACGAGCATAGCTAAGAGGGGCAAAGACACAGATGGGTCAGGAACTGAAAAGAAAAGCTGACTTGTTGAGGAAGCTCGAGCTCTACAAAGTATCAGCGAAAAATAATTCACATATTCTACGTCATTAAGTACATGAAATATATGTGGCACCCGCCTACTAAACATGATGAAAATTCGAAGAATTTGAAAAAAACACGATAGAGCTAAAAACAAGTCTAATTATACTGCAACATTTGTCATAAGAAAATCAGACGACTGGAGGAATTTTTTTATCCAATAGAAACTGTTAAAATTTTCAACAAAACAATAATACTCTTACATCGAATACGGATCCCCCAATAAAGGTTCATTTCTTGCCAAAAGAGGGAGAGACAGAGCTACAAGTCTGAACATGAGCTTCTATGGCGATCTTCACAAGCCAGTTATCTTCACAATAACCAATTGGAGTGGTAGCATTTTTCAACATTGTCCTCTCCTTCACTGCATCTCTTGGTAATGTTCTGCTTCTATTAACATTTTATAAAGTGTCCTCTTTGCATCCCGCTGCAAAGGTCTTGTTTGAATGTCTAGCCGCTACCGATCTTTGAGTGGGTCTTTTTTCACAACCTCTGTTCGTGACTGGTTTATTTCTTTACACTGATCCTGGCAACACCAACATAGTTATTTTGTATTACGTCGAAGAGGTTGTTTATATATCCAACTATGTTTTTTTTTGGAGTGACTGTGTTGACATCAACAGTCATCAGTGTTGACAGACTTCTTGTTCTGTTCTTGAGGTTGAGATACAGACAAGTTGTGACAATAAAGCGAACTCAAGCTGTTTTACTTTTATGCTGAATAATTGCTGTTTCATGCGGATTGGTTCGTGTCTGGAGTCAAATGGTTTCGGAGATTGCTGTTTTTGTGGCCGGTGTGGCATTTCTGGTTACTTCCGTGTTTCGCTACGTAAATATCCACCTGAGATTACAGTGGCACCAGGCTCATGAAGTAGAAGAAAACCCTGGCGAAGGACGGTCAAACGCAGGAGAAGATATAGGAGCAGGAAAAGATGAAGCAGGCGCAACAACGGGGACAAGAAGAGCCAAAAAAGAAGGAGCAGGGGTAAATGGTACAGGAAGAGGAAGAGTACGTGCAGGACAGCAAAAGGTTCATCGAGACAAGATTAAACGGAAGAGTTCAACTAAAGATCAAACAATATCAGAAAACAGTTTTCAGAATATTTTGGGTGCAATTGGCTTTAGTGGCATGCTATACCTCTTTTAAAATTGTGTCGATATTGAGACATACAGTACTTAGTGGATCAGCAATTCATGCTCTGTGGCTCTTTATGAAAAATTTAAGTTATCTGAACTCATGTCTGAATCCCTTTCTTTACTGTTGGAAAATCACAGAAATGAGAAAGGCAGTAAAGGACACAGCCAGGACGTTTTGTTGTTGTTAGTGATTTAAGGTTGCCTGTATTTATGTGGAAAAACTTCCGTGTCCTTAAAGAAAGAATTTCTTGCGAATTATTCATATTCAAAAAACGTTTCAATATCATAAAGGAATCATTCAATGCTAACATGCAATTGCACTTACCGAGTCGAAAATTCTATTGCAATATGAGGAGGAATACAAATTGCTTTTTCTTTTTCATGTTCTCTTTACAGGAAGGAGAATAATAAGAAGAGGAAGACATAACATCAATTACTCTTGATTCTTTGCCATTAAATACAATGAGATATTGTGTGAGATTTGATTATTTCTATCTATTTTGAACGGATTTCTAATATTTGTTTAAAGATCGCCCATGAATAAACAAAATTAATAAGTAAACGTTAAGTATGGACCTGTCTTTACTCGATATGCCCTGTTGTCTCGTACATTTGTGCGGTCCCCTTAGTCCTCCAGCTGGCGGCGCTTTTTTCACCGCCTCAGTTATTGCTGACTTCTCTATACATACAATCACATTGAACCACTGCTTTCTTTTGCATTTTTGGCCTCTTTCAACTGACGTTTCCCCACAGTCAGGAGGAAAAACCTCAGATGAATATGTCTAACCTTTATTTTAAAATGCGTCATGCTTGAATATCAAATAAGACCACATTAAATATCTAACAAATTGGCTGATTGGTAATTAAATGGCTTATATTTTGGTATTAGCAAATTGGAGAATAATCAAAGTGCTCTGTGAGCAAACTCGTGAATTGACAGATGACTTACATGATTTTTTGGATTATGTCTAATGTTATCTGGTTCAGGGAATTTTGTGGTTGATTGTCAAATTTAGAGTACGAGCAGTAGTTCAGTGTTCGCTAATGTAGCGAAGAAACAAAGTAACGTTGGGATAAGAAAGCATTACAATTGAAATGATCATGCTATTACATTTGACATGGGTGGATGATTTCATGCGTTTTTTAAACATATATCATTTTTGTTTCTGGTTCAAAAGAAAAGGGTGAACGTAAATGTGGGTGAAAAGTGAAATTTACTGTCTATCATTGTAAATAATGGAAAATCAAGGCAATACTGTCTTAATGAAAACATAAATGATTCCCTCTATCAAATTAGATAAACAGGAACGAGTTTTGAGTGATATAACTAAGTCCAGACTGCCACCGTCATTTTGGATTTCCGCCCGGATAGATTTTGGTCACGTGCTAGGCAACGTACAATCAAGAACAGGATTTCAGGCCTATTTATCAATTTTGTGGTGTATAACTTTCGCATTTTAGTAGGTAATATGAATTTTTAATCTTCAAATTGTCTTGAAATTTAAAAGAAAATTGTTCTTTAAAAATTCACTAAAAATCGGTAGCCAAAATTATTTGTTAAGGCATTATTTGATTTTCGTGTTAACCTGTAATTTCGTCACTTGCCGGCACCGTTTGTTGCTTCACACAGAAAAATCACACGATACGAAATGTAATGATCGATTTTGTCAACAATCTCACGCCATAACAGAGAAAGCTTTTGAACACCTGTAAACTCCAAACTCTTCGGAGTAAGTGATATTTTTAATGAATCTTCGGATTGTTTTCAAGTTCAAGGATTGTAAATTACAATTGTATGAAAAACGAAGGTTGTTCTCTTATTTCAGTGTGAATCCTCACACGCCTGCCAGTCGCTGGCGCCGCTTGTGGTACGAAAACGAAAAAAATATAAACTCTTTTAAGATTATCATGGGCTTCTTTTTCACCCCACCACTTTTCTTAGCAACAAAGGTTGCCATTTCGTTTGTTTGTTACTCGCCAAAAACTATCAAATGCACTCAAAAGCCTAAAATCAAAAAAAGTTTACAGGAATCGACCAATCGAGCGAGTGAGCGAGTGCCTTTCTCCACATCATATCTACAACTTGCTCTTACGCATGCGCTCAATTCACGAGTTAAGAAAAGAACGAGATTTAGCTAAACTTCAAGTTCTCTTGAACATTAACTTTATGATGAAAACACTGGCGCTTGTCTCAGCCCTTGTCAATGTTCAACAAATTTTTTTTTCCACAAACAGTTCACATCTGCTTCCAAAAACAAAATCGTAAAATGTTTCATGATGTATCACGAATAAATCATGCACACGAGCTCTAGAATATATTGTTGGCCATTTCGGTAATAGTCTTGGTTTTAAGGGCGTGATGAATGACTCTAAAGCTTAGTCATTAAAATCGGTTGCGCTCTCACAGAAAGGCACAATCTCTCTCCTCCTGACGGTTTTCAAGAAGTTATACGTGTTTACTTATCAGTAGCTGTTATAGTATTTAGCCAGAGACTGGCAAATTTGGTCATCAGGCTTTCAAATACTTTACTCTTATTCGCATAAATAAACCAGTTTTGGTTGACAGATATGTCAGCCTGCTTGTTTTGATAACACCAAGGAAAACAATATATGATTGTTGTAACTGCTTCCGTTGAAGCTAAGTGTTACCGCTTCCGAGAAAAGCTGCGAAGTATTTTTCTTTTAGGTTGACGCCCCCGAGATTAGTTCTTTTTAAACAGAAAATTACAGTTAGCGTTTCTGTTCTAGATAAGACCCCGTGTGATCAAGACCGTTTTTGAATAGAAGACAAGTTAGACTGTAATCCTCGATAAAGTAATCAAGACCCGCGAGCGTTGGTAAGCAATAATTTGTTTTGTGATTATGTCATCTAGCTTGTAGTCGTTACTCATTACTTTTAATTGCCACGTGCTCGTTTCCAAAATCGAGGTTATTCTTATGATCACAATACTTAGGTGATTTCTTTACGTAATAATATCAGTTGACTGCTTCGATATAATAACGCCCCAAGGAATAGGAAAAGGAATAAAGAAAGAAAAGATCCTATTTGGTTTGGTGTTTATCGCATGCGCGTGTATCAACCCAAGAATCGAATTTCCAACTCTAGCTTGAAAAGAAACATTTACAATTATTGACACACTTTAGTTATTGTTGTGTATGTGCTGGTGCTTAGTAGCCAGCCAAGACCTTTCAAGTTTATTAATATTTCCTTCATTGACATTAATTTTACAAGATGTGGATAGGAAAATGATCCATTTTCCAATGATGCCTTTTCTGAAATGTTTGCATTATCACGATAAGTTGCGGTGTTAATCGCCCTATTGGAAGTTTATCAATTTATTATTTCTTAACTATCCATCGAGGTGGATTTAACTAATGGTGGATATTTACCAAGCTGCGAAGCGGAAATGTAAATATTCACCTCTGGCCACCGGCACTAGATGAACATTTGTTTTTGGATATAATTTAATACTATGAGATAAAATAATACAAAAAGATGATTTTTAATAATTTATTCCTACAACAATCACAACATTTTCGGGCGCAAATTCCGTGGAGGTGAATGGAGAAGGATGTGCGGAGTTACGTTTTAATAATTACTTTTGGGTTCTTTATATTCATTTTGATTGGATGGAAATATGTCAGATTTTCGGGAGATTCAAATAATGAAAATATTTAAATTTAATTTCGTGTGAAGAAATTTCAAAACCCTATCTAAACGATAAATACTTCCTAAAAAGCATATTGAACAGTCAAAAAGTAAATACCGAAAAAAAGGCAAAAACCAAAATTTTTGAGCTCCATATCAGAGTCCCCACCTATCTTTTGATTGACGATCGTGGTTTTGTTTCACTTTCATTTAAAGGACACTCCCTGTCTCAGAAAAAAACCTGTTGTCTTAGCCCAGCCTTGAAGTGGGAAAGAAATCTGAAGTTTAGAATCATCCAATAATATTCAGTAAAACAAGATTGAGGGGCATATGAAAAGTCATTTACACAAATTCTGAATAAAACAAGTCATGGAATAACCGCTTGTGGCACTCTGGATTTAAAGACCAGAAGGTCAGGGACTCAGAATTTATGAGCACTACTTGTTTTCTATCAGATGGATTAATGATGAAGTAGGCCACGCGGGAATGCCCTCGTTTATTTTGTCAAAGGCCTTGCTTGTGTCAAGAAACACAACGACGGACAGTAAAAAAAATAACTGCCGTTGTCTATTTCTCTAAATTTTCAATTTTATTTCGCAGTACCTCTCACGATGAAGGTTGAAACAGTAGGTTAGGCAATGTTAGCGTTATATGTAAGTGCTCGTGACAAAAACCAAAATTGAAAAATGACTGAATAAGAATCCATTATTATATTGGCTCGACTGCGTTTCTCGAAAACGCCATCTATTGCTTGATTAAACTCGACATATTTGCTGCCGTAGTGCACCAGAAAGGCACGGTTAGTATCAACAATATTCAAACACAATATCCCGAGTCGCCGAAATGTCTGAAAGTGTGGAAATAAAAAGTAAAAAACAATGCTTCCTTGGTACTTTGAATATCTCCCTTAAGCCAACTTCTGCTCTAAGAATCATCACAATGGGGTCATCTATGTTTTAAACTTCTAAAACACTTTTCTCAGACAATGATTAGAAGCAGTAACGTGAAATAACAATCAGCTTAATACCGTCCATCTAATCAACAAATTGGAGTAGAGAACTCGATTGAAAAGGTCGGTGAGTCAGTTACTGTCTACAAAAAAGATAAAATGTATTGGTTCAGTAATGCTTTGAAAATATGCTACTTCTGGTTGCTAAGCGAGCGTAAGCTGGGGATAGAAAATACTTACACTAATCAGAACTAACGCAGTGCTACTGGATTTTCGTCAATCTTACTCTTTGAAGGAGCCTAAATGTCATTTTAGTTAATGGTGTCCTTCAAATTAGATCCAGACCAGCAATTTTTTCTGCAATGAATGGAGTAAACAAAACGAGTTTAGCTTATGTAAGTTTATTAAAGCATTTAAGGAGTGCTTTACAACAAATTAATTATTCTTAATTAGATTAAGAAATATTATTTATACTAGGAACAACACTCACAAATTTACGCAGCATTTCTTACTTGATCAGTTATAAAAATTGTCTCAACAGCAATTCCTTTTATTTTTTTTGTTTTTTTTTCTGTCTCTATCAGAGTACAGTCAATAATAACAACAAAGCACTGACAAGTACTCTAAGTGAATAAACGGTAAACTAAGAAATGTAAAAGTCAAGTAAACTAACAAATTTTTCTTTCAAGGAAATTCCGCATAACCTCCATTCATAAACTAGGAAAATGGTTATCATCACTACCAAAGCATTACTAAAGTAAAAGTACGATTAAAACTACATCTTAAAATCAAATCTATGAAATATTGAGGCTGAAGTTCTCGAAATCTAAACTACAAATTACCACAGAGTGTTATAAGACTACAACCATGGAGGTTCAGCAATTTTGCTTTAAGCCTCAGTCCTACACAAGAAGAGTTGCTTCAGATGACTCCTCGTCTTCGTCATTTCCATTCTCTTCTGTATCCGCAGCAGTAAGTTGATAACCGTCATACTCTTGTACGCCAGCCTCTCCGTCAAGAAGGTTTACAGAGTCAACAATTTCTTCTTCCTCGTTCTCGCTAAGGGATGGTAAAGTATCACTCTCCAAAGGGTACGCTAAGGCATCCATATCTTTCTTATCACTCTCAAAAGGGTATGCTAGGCAACCTTCTTCTCCTGCTTTGATTCCGAGAGGGATAGCTGTAGCACCATCATCAATTCCAACCACAGAGGGATGTGCTGTAGCACCGTGCTTACCCACTTCATGGGCGAGATTTGTTGCAGCTGCCGCTTTGTCTTCTAAGTTAGTAGTTAAGGGGGAAGCTGTAGTACCATCTTCAATTGCAACCACAGCGTTCAGCTGATCCATCTCGACTTCGTCTTCCCCTTCACTGAATAATTGCAGATGAAAACAAGATCTGTGTTACTTATCTATCTTTTCCTTCTTTGAACATGGTTTAACGTAACGTGGTAAAGATATCCTCTATATATTCAGTTCAATTTTTTTTTCTTTTCATTTCATTTCCGAGTGCTTCAGAAAATTATCACTTGTGAAATTTGGATATCAATTTACAGAACCTGTTTTTTCGACGCATCGACCTAGAGAGGAGATTTTATTGAAAAAAAAAGATTGAATAAACCTCGCATGAAGACGACCTAGCGCTTACTGTGTTTCTCGGCATTTTACGTCATATAAAATATAGTGCCTCCTACGCGAGAAATGTAATACTAACCAAAACCATCGGAAGTATTGTTTGCAATCGATATTTTGAGTGGTATTTTAAATTGGTCTACAAGACTCCGAGTGTATTTCAACTGTAGTTTCTGTAACAAAGAGTGACGAAGGGTCAAAGCTTTTCTTCTTTTTACAAATATGCCACCCACAACTTAGCATACTGGTGACAAAAAAAAAAGGTACTAAACAAGGTGTCAAAACAAGTGAAGGACGGACGAATCCAAAACAGAAAGAATGTTAGGAAACATAGACTGCAATTTGATAGGAACGGCTTCGAAAACTGCCGTTGCTTCGAAAGGAAAAACCTTTTATTTTGGCCCATGTGCTGGTAAATTTAATCGGTCCAAACTGAAACAAAGACGTATTTGCTTAGCAATGGCGCTTATCACGACTCTACTGAGACTTATTCAAGAGTTAGAAACTTCGGAACTAACCACACGTTCAAACAGTGAACATTAAAAAAGAGAAAATTCACTTACTTCAGCCAAGGTGGCACCTCAGGTGGGGCTATTATCAAAGGATATGTGGAAAGAGATGAAAGAAATCGCTTCGTTGTGAGAAAGAATGACATCACTAATTAAGTTAAAGCTTGCGACTCAGAAACCACGTGTAACTTATATTTGACTCTGTTGTCATACAACGGGAGAAGGAATTAGGTGGGTTATCACGGTGATGAGTTTCATATAATATTAACGTTTTTATAATTTGATTAGTAATGGGCTTTGCCTTGACTGTAAAGGGACCTTCAAAATCAGTGCTGGAAATGCAGAATATGACCTGCTTAAAATAGCTCCTTCGTGCTCCAAAACACTGACATATTAAAAGCCACAATCTGCCATATAAAGACATTTCATTTTCGTATGATAACATTTTACCTGTCGCACGGCGTTTTTTAATGTATGAAATGAACGCCAGTAGAAAAACGACAGCAGCCAAAGGTCCCCCAGTGTAGTACCAATCCAGCGAGCTGCTGGAGGGAAGTGAGCTGCTGGAGGGAGGTGGGCTGCTGGAGGGAGGTGAGCTGCTGGAGGGAGGTGAGCTGCTGGAGGGAGGTGAGCTGCTGGAGGGAGGTGAGCTGCTGGAGGGAGGTGAGCTGCTGGAGGGAGGTGAGCTGCTGGAGGGAGGTGAGCTGCTGGAGGGAGGTGAGCTGCTGGAGGGAGGTGAGCTGCTGGAAGGAGGTGAGCTGCTGGAGGTAGGTGAGCTGCTGGAGGGAGGTGAGCTGCTGGAGGGAGGTAAGCGGCTGGAAGGAGGTGAGCTGCCGAAGGGAGGTGAGCTACTGGAAGGAGGTGAGCTGCTGGAGGGAGGTGAGCTGCTGGAGGGAGTCTCTGAATTTATTGAAATATAAAAATAGAAGAAGCTTAGTAGGAAAGTAATTTGCTGGTCGGCATCAAAAATAAAAATTAATATCACCAACTATTCAGATAGAGAGCTAATTTTTTGTTTTGTTCCAACAAAGGGGCAATTCGTTAGAATGCTATTGTCAAAACTTAAACTGTATTAGAAAAGCTCCAAAAAAAAAACCAAACAAAAAAATATGGAAACAAAACGAGTCAAATGCGATCTTTAATAGGAATGCTTCGAACAGGTTGGATTAAATTAAAAAAAAAAAGAAAGAAAAGAAAGAAAAGTGTCTCCTTGTGAGTTTCGTGAAGTTTGGAAAGAGTTTTAGAATAAGCTTGAAGCCCTTATGTTTTAAATTTCGTAGTTACTGTTTCAACCGCCCCAGATCCTCCGCTGAACTTCTAAACTAAGGTCTTTATAAAGTTCCGTCTTCTTTTGTTCTTTTTTCTGCACCCTTGTGTCAAAAGAACACAATAAGTGAGTCATGCAACACGAAGTTTCTTTCTTCTCCCGCACTGCGGTAGCGGGTGTGATTTCAAGTAGATGATCGTCCATCTAAATTGTAAAGTACTACAACAACTTCATTAGGTGGTTTCCCATCACTTCCAGAGGAGAGTGGACTTACTACATTTTCTCGAGTGAACTCACAACATTTTCTTAAGCTGACACGGTTAAATTTCTATGGATAAATTGTGGATATCATAGACGGAACTAGAATCAAGAGCTCTTTTGACAATTCAATAGGTAGAGAATACTTCATCTAAAGTCTGTCCGTAAGGTATTTTACAAAAAACACAAGGTACTTTATTGCGAAGCCTATTTTTAATCCAAGTTTATTTTGAAATTAGTTTTCTTCACTTTTGATAAAGGAAGGTATAAGTCCGTCCAATGTGACATCAAGACATACTTATATTACTTCGTTAAAAGGTTTCCTATCTTAGCCACAGCCCAGGAGGTCACAATTTAGTTCCCTATTCGTTAATTTCTTCGTTATTTTTTACTAGTTTTTGGGTGTAATATCAACACCCCGTGCCATGCACCATGTTCAAAGAGTACCAGTTTCTCCAAGGTCAAACTACACATTTACTTTGAAGAGTAACTAAACAATAATAGTCAAAAGGTTTGCATTCCATGAAACTTACTTACTTACTACCCATCATGCCTGTGTGGCACATAAGGCAGCAACGAAATCCCTCCAACCCTGTCTATCTTTAGTCAGTGTTTCAATGGTGCTCCAGCTGTAATTGAGCCCCCTTAGTCTCTTCTCTACTGTCCTGCGGCGCAGGATTCCATGAAAACATTACGTTAAATCTGTCATTTTATACACTCAGATTGTCCGCTGTAGCAAGAGTACAAGTTCATAACGACGTAACGGCGGGGTTATTTTCATGCATTTCTTTGCAGTTTTGGCCGCTGATTTTTCAAATTTCAATTCGATGAAAAGTTTACATGGGTGTTTCTACAAAATTGCTTTCCAACTTCAAGACTAAATACTTAGATAACAATGCACTGATAGCCGCTTGGACATTTTTGCATTTCTAAAAATGTACATGAAATCATGACTTGTCAGTCATTGGTATTTTAGAAGCAGAAAAAAAGGTAATCAAAAAATTTAAACGGACTTATATGCCGTGACAAAATATGATGATATCTATAAAGTCAAAATTGCTCGACGCTCCAAAAAGCAATCAGTTTAAACTGCACAAAAATTAATTACATGTGTCTGATCACGAAATTCATTTACATTTGATATACAAGTTGGCATGCTCTCGCTCTTTAAATGTTATTATCAATTGGGTACTTTTATATCATTTTTAATCAGTTTTGAACTTTGCGGTTTCAAGTCCTTAAATCTGATTTGGTACCAGAGAATCGATTTTTTTTCTCATCTAACTAAAGTTCAAATTGATCGCGACTTCAGCTCTTTCTATTTATAAATGAAGATCGTACCTTCTGCCACTTCGATCCAGAAAGTTAAGTCTTTGCTCCCCTCGCTATTTTCGGCGCTGCATGTGTATTTGCCGGAGTCTTCCAATCGCGCTTGACGAATCGCGAGAGTGTTGTTGTTTGTGAGACTCACCCCATCCTTAGCCCAAAGTATCTCAGGTGTAGGGAAACCGCTTAAAGAGCAATTGAACTGAAGCGATGAATTATATGTAACCGACTGATTCTTGAGCTCAGGATTAATTCCAGGAGGACCTGGGCATAGAATTAACAAGAAGAATTAAAAAAAGGCAAAAGTACGAAGAAAAAGACATCAGAAAATGAGAAGAGCAACATAAGGAAACAAAAGTAAGTCAACATTTACCTGTGACTGTCATATGAAAAGCTGATTCATTTTTCCCTTCACTTTTTTTAGCACTGCATGTTATTGACCAGGATTTCCATAACTCACTTGATTAATCGTGAGAATGTTGATGTTACCAAGATTCAACCCATCCTTAGTCCAGAGTATCTCAGGTGTAGGGAAACCGCTTAAAGAGCATTTAAACTAAGGCGATGATTTAGAGGTAACCGAGTGACTTTGAGCTAAGGGTTAATTTAATTTAAATTGGCCACCGTAAAGATTTTCTCAGCTGACGTTTCGACCGTTAGCCCTTCGTCAGAGCTAACACTCGAGACATTACCTTGGGAACTAATTGCGGTGGCCAATCTATATTACTAACTCGGTTGGTAAAAAAAAAGTGTATTTGAAAAGAGTTTGGAAGTTACTAAAAGGAAAGTTGGGGGATATCTGTGCGGTAATCTCTTTTTCGACCAAAAGATGAGTCCTTTACTCTCTCCTCATTCATAAAACCACTTACATTTACAAGGCCGTGATTCCCAAGTTCTTGAGCAGTTAAATTCTAGAAGTAAGGTTATCCAGATAATCTTTTAAAAGTAATAAACGGTTGGAGATTAAGTCATCTTATTTCTATTAAAGAAAAGATCCCTTGAAAATAACTGCTGAAGATTCCTTCCTAACCATCATTTAAATCTATACATAAGAGTTTATCCATTTGAATAAAAGTTTGTAAATGCTGTATACTTTTTTGAAGTTGTAAAACAATAGCGATTGCACTTTTTAATCACAAATTCACCAAAACTCCCTCTTGTTACTTACCGACTCTTTGCCGGTACTGACCGCACTCTTTGCAGTCGCCATTCCAAGACGACCACGCCATACAACCTTTAAAAAAAACAAGTTGTGCGAAAAGTGTCATATATCATATTATCATTCTACCTATGCTCTTTACTTCCTTTGCTGCATTAATCTGCATCTTGTCATAAAGGATACCAAAATACGTAATATCGTCTATATCCCCAATTTATAATTTCCGAGGAGACTTCAAGCTAACATCTCTAAGTCAAAAAGATTGATGGCTTTGAAGCTTATAAATCACCCGACTTACAGTTCCCTATTTATAGGCATCATTAGTGTTCTCTTAACATCTGTCAGGGATTTATCATGTTATAAGCCGGAGAGAGTGACACTGTTTCTTATTGCTCAAATGGATGACTGTGCAAAAATGTTAAAAGAAACAAACTAGGATTTTAACGTTTTCAATTTTTCAATTTTCAACTTTACTGTACAAGTTCCACCAGTATATGGCAGAAGCCTGAAACGTTGAAATTCAATTGTTGTAACAATTAAAAGTTGTATTTCTGTTTAACATCTTTATCCGCACATCCACTGATCCACAGAGAAGAGTATCCTATCTGTATCACTCTATTGAGATCCATTCGTTTGTTCAACCATCTTTATCGACCCTTTATCCTGCCTACTGATACATGACAGTTCAAGCATGGCTACTTACAATCTGTTATATTCGTTAGGACGAGGATGTTAGGTGAATATGAAAAGAAAGATTCACATTTGGTGAGTAAATAGGTGGTTTAATATAGCCTTGGAATACTTGACTACACATATCATAAGCTTAGCAAACAAACTGAACTCGTCGTACTCACCCGCTTATGAATCCGGAAAGAACGCCGTGAAAGAGAAAACAATTTTGAAAAGATGTTAATCCATTTATCTATTCATTTGTTTATTTGAACCAACCAGTTTGTTCGGTATGTCAATATTGTACATATGTCACAGAATTTTTTTAAATCAAACAAACAATCGGCCAAATATGACTAATGTCTGATGATAATTTTACAAATGTCGTTTATTGCAGAACTCGGGTATTGATTTTATACTTATGCTGTCCACATCAGTAAAATCGTTTGGATAGTAATATTATAACATTAAAAGCTATCACTAATTATAAAATGATTCAAATAGTACGCGCGCTCTGATTGGCCATAAAACCATTTTACATGAGCGTATGTAAACGCGGTTTTCGTTCCTCTTTCAATAGTTATTTTATAAAAGAAATATAAAATGGTTTCCGTGTTTACATAGCCTGATATAAACACGCGGGAGGTTGGGAGAACACTCGATAAGCTGGAAAACAATCCGCTTCGCTTCGTGGTTTTCTACGCTTATCTCGTGTTCTCCCAACCTCCCGCGTGTTTACATCAGGCTATGTAAACACGGAAACCATTTTACATTTCTTCACTGTCATTGATACACACGCAGATATTTCTTTACTATTTACGATTTCAATTTGCTGATCAGCAATCAGCCGGCGCAGAGTGTCAATAATGTGTATTAAGCCAAAGGAGAGTTATTTATTTTTAGGAACGGATGATATTGATAGTTACCTTCCTTTTTGGCTAGACAGAAAAGATGAGATAAGAAGTGAGGAGCAGTTAATGATCTAAATAGCATAGCTTATAATTTAGTTATGGTTGCATATCTCGTTCACGCCGGTTTCGTGTTGAGAGTTTGACTGATTTTATGCGTGCAGCCCTTGAATTACTTATGGTTAACTTTGTCTTACTTCTGTTCTGCGTTTATCAGGCCTTATGATGATCCTAAGGTAGACACCGTAAACGTTTTTGTTTGCGGTCTTCGACGAAATTCAGTTGCTATCAGGAAGTAGAGAGTTAGCATTGCTGAATCGAATGTTCCTCGTCAGCTGTCACCAGCAGATCAGAGGATGAGGGGCCAGTTATGGAAATCTTCACCGATAAAAATATATCGAAAGCACCCTTTGAGCTCAAAATTCGAAATAAAGCGTAATAATGAACTTAACATACACTGACGGATGTCAGTGTAAATTTCTGTGATTGAAACTGTCAATGAGGGTGTCAGAAGTAATTCAGGGTAACATCAGAGTTTTGCTACGCCAGTCGTGCACAACAGCTTCTCAGGCAATCTGATTTCACATAATCACGTGCATTTTCCAGGACTGGGTGCCGGCTTCATTGAGTTTTCGTTATTCTGAATTCCCCGTGATGATAACCTGGCTTTGCTTTTACAACACTGAATCGACATGCACTCCAGAAAGAATAAAAAATTCATTCGTGGTCCGGTTGTAAGTGGGATCTTAATGACTACAGAAAAATTCAATGTCTTTCTCATGATTATTAAGAAATAAGAATTGCGCGAGATAAACTAAATCCAACTTACCAGCTGAGTGATTGCAGAAGGACATGTAAAATATAAAATATAAAAATATAATTAGGCGTGCATCTGTAGTTTAAAGACATCCAGTTGTTTATTGAGAAATGCTGTATACTTTTCCCATCGTTTAGCAGTTAAATATGTGAACGTAAACGCACTGTAAAGGAGTCATGCAAATACTAATGCTTTAAACGAAAATGAAACATGTACTTACGTTCTAATCGTTTTTCACATTTGCCAAGGCCAAGGAATGAGAAAAAAATACATCAGGAACAGTTTCAAGTGAATGACACCTCAATTTCACGGTCTACCACAGATACCCTTAAATCTTTACCTTATCTGAGCCACTGGATGAAAACCAGATCCTTAGCTACTAATGGCTCACATTTAATAAATATTTTTATAAGAGCCTAATTCAAAACAACTTCAACCAGTTTCCAAGGAAACAAGGAAACAAGGCGAATATCAGAATGCCATGTTTATTGGTGTTCATAATTTCTCATCTACATATTTGTTTCCAGTAATATAATTTAAAAGAAAATTATTACTTTAATTTTTACCAAAGTAAGCGACGGTGACACAAATATGTTATATGATTGTTACTGCAATAGTGAATCCTCCAGTTACCATAAAAAGAAAACATACTTACGATCTGTTTGCCAGTCAAAGTAGGAAATAAGAAAAAGAGATATGTTGGTTAATGATGCACATTTGTTATTGCCTACGTAGTTCTTAAGTTTGGTATCGTTAAGTAAAAGTGTCTTGTTAATGGAACCCTCAGTAGTATGACTACGCGTATTATTACCCTTGCCACAACTGTTGGGTATTTCAAACGGTGACCACGTCGGTAGTGAATAGGAAAGTCTGACCGGATAACAGTCTTGAACACAGTCAGCCACCACTCTTAAAAAAGGACATGTTGCCGAAGTATAACTCTTGGCCGCAATCATAAATGATGACTGGGGCGAAAACTGTGCCGGTTCATTGTAAGTTAAGCTTTTCCTGTTACAAATGTACTCTTTCGCAAAAATGATGATAAGTCTGAAGAAAGTTTCACACTTGATGATTGACGATTAGTACCTTGTTTGTTAGAAAAGTGAAAACGAATGAGAAAAAGTAAAGAAAAATCTACTTACGTCCTGTTAATTCTAATGAGACGTTGATGAATCCAATGAAAAAGAAAAGAAAATTAATCAACTGAAATATACTATCAATTTAAAGCCGTTGTAAGATTCCTTGTACTATTTGACTGAGTGCCAGGGGGCACGGATGGAAAAGTATTTGGCTCGTGGTCATGACGTACGGACAGAGCGCAGCGCAGAGGTACGAGTGCCATGACCGAGAGCCAAACATTTCCCATCCAGCTCGACCTAACTCAGTCAATAAGCATTTTATCATATGATTGATAAGAGTTGAAAATTTAGAGAATTTGTTTTTACTCAAAAAGGACGCCATAAACTGGCGCGTGCGGGATAACCACAAAAACGATTCTACAATCAAAACTTTTCCTTTATTTTTTTGAGTTAGAACAGGAAACTCACATTTCATCGAAAAACGTGACATTTTTTTTTCCATTTCTGTTCAAGACTGTCACTAATTTTTTTGGAACAACAGTGAACAGTGTTTTTATTTTTAATTTTATATTTTTTTTGCGATAAAACCGCACAAGTGCACTATGGCCAGACGGCTTTTTCCGGACCGGGAGTCCGTTTCTCGAGGGCTCCGGAAACTTTCCTTCAAGATGAAGGTTTCAAAAGGTTAGCATCGCGTAGAATGCCTGGACATCATTAATTATTCATCAGTACTGAAGCGGGAGATTTGACTGCACTCGCGCCTTAGAGAAGAAAGGGCCGAAACTAGCTCAGCAGCGTTCATAAAATTCGATTTTTCAATTGCCAGAGGCAAATATTGAGAAACCCAAGAGCGGGTTTTTGAAGAGGAAGGGTTAATCCTTAATTTAAGCTTAAAATGGGGAAGTTTAAGAAAGTATAAGGACTCTTCCCGAGCCTTTGAAAATGACGAAAAACGGACATTTTTGGTATGAAGGCCGATTTCAAAAGCGATTTTTCAAAAACTCACACCGGCATCCAAAAACCCAAGAGCGGGAAATAGAAGATGAATCTTTCCTGAAACAGAATCCGTTTTACCTTGGAAAATTGGTGAACGACAACCACTATTTCTCGCAGTTTTAAAATTTGTAGTCGAAGTTCCTTTCGAAAAATGGCGCGTTTCGAGTTCGACACTATTGTTTTCAGCCCACGCTTGAACAACAATGGCTTTCAAAACTAAACAATGGCCTATTCAAGAAAACCAGTCATTTGTAAAATAGACGATTTACCGCGAGTTTTAAAAATGATCTTAGCGCTTCAGCTGCTTTATGCAACTAAACCGCGCGATGATGAATGATCAAAGACAAAATAATTGTGATCGGGAGCTCTTTTCAGAGCTCATAGAGCCCCCCCAACCCCCTCATCTTATACAAGTAGTTCCACCTTTTCTTGAGGAAAGCAATCCAGTTTACATGATTCAAATGGGCGGTGAGGCAGCCTGAAAATGCAGAGAGTTTTACTGGCTGCCTCGTAGAGTATTTGATTCACTTCAGGCGAGCATCCTGCCTTTTAGCTACAAGCTCAATGAATCCTCCTGCGATCGGGTTGGTCGCGCAGTCGGCGAAAATATAAGGAGATTTAAACGCAAGATGGACTCAATTACAAGCGGTAAACAGAGGAAAAAAGTACGAGCCGAGACGTGGGTTAAAATTACAATAAACCCCGAGGAGATCGCGCTAACACCAAGTGATGTGTTGGCAAAGGTGACGAAAAAGAACAACGACCTTTCGACCACAGTTGAAGAAAAGACCGCCGAGTTATACAATTCAGAGGATCAGAGACTTGCCAACAATGGTAAACCTTTTAAAGAAATTGCCCTTTTGGGTAAAAAGCTTTTGGAAGCTTTGACTCCAAAGGGCCATGTCGACTGATATTCTGATATAGTAGACATTAAAGGGAGGCCGCTAGGCCTCCCCCATGACCAAACAATGAAAACTTTACCTTTGACTGGTGAAGATAGAAGAATGCAAATAAAGCGCGTGAACAGAAGTAAGACAATATCTTTTGCTACCCCGTGTGGCAGTCTTTTTCTCCCCAAAGGAAAAAAGCGAACTAAAAGCTTGAGAGACGCAAACAAAGAGAACCCGCTCGGGAACCAACCAGCCGGCAGCTGAAAGACGAGGAGTAGACAGAGGGCACGTGAGTTGCTCTCTTTTACTGGCTGCCTCGTGTGTGACTTTTATTTTGTTTCAAAGAAACAAGTGTCAGAGTGAACTACAGACCTCATAACGTCCTCTCTATTTTAGAAAAATTGTGCAGGTAAATTTTTCCAATGAAAATCAAATCCTAAACGGGTAGTGATAGACCCAAAGTGTTTGTTGAGTAAGATGAAGAAATAGATGGATATGTAACGAATGTTTCAAAATCGAACGCTCTTCCAGGTTGTAACACACGCAGGTAATCTGTGATATTCTTCTAACAATAGCATAAACAATAACTTTCTAAGCTATTGTTTCGTAGCTCCGCCTTGACAAGTTAATGAGCTTAAGCATTATTCCCTTAGGAGGAATGAGCGCGTAATCTTTGACCAATCAAAGCTCTCCAGAATATCTTTCCCCGCTAATATTACGGATCTATAATTTTTTCGCTACTGCAAGTAAATGTCCCGATAACAATTGGCATTCTACGCGATGGAAAATTCTACGATAAAACTATTAGATAAAGGAACAAAATGGGTTAGTTAGATTGCCAAGCTGCTTCTCTATTCCTAAAATGCTGTTTTTGAAATATTCCCTCGGGCCCTTTCAATTACCCGGCATTTCGAGAAACGGGCGCCGGCTCACATCAACCCGTCCGGCCCCACACATGTGAACTTTCACTAAGGTATTCTATGGAATTGTGGATGGTGTCATAAGATAAAAACGACTCAGCATATTTTCGGACATCAAGAGATTATGAGCTGGACACAAGAGATAATAATCATCCCGAAGCGTTCCATGCAGAGATATGCTAAACAAAATATATATTTTAGATAAGGTGAGTTGTAGCTGGAGTTTCACATACTAAGTGATCAAAAGACTATGACGGTTTGAATTGCGCTTTCAATTACTGGTCACGAGAGGACACTATGCTTCTTAAGCACCCGAAATGTTAACTCACTTTGCAGAAGATCTGAAGTAGTCAGAAAATTTTTTCGTGATTACTAAAGAGACGGTATACAAACTAGAACCCGAACTACAATTAGTCAATGAACTCAATTATCAATTACGAACAGGCCGCACTTCATTTCACTTTTAATCAGTGTCAATCTAGATATTCAACTTGCCTCCGGCAAGCAATTCCAATCCTATAGAAACCATTATCTTAACTAATAACTATTTAAAAGCAACGAAAATGTTACTTACTCCCTGATTTCCCAAATTTGGGTCAATGCGCAAGATCAGAAGGAAAATGAAGAAATAAAAAAAGAAAGAAAAGGTAGTAATTACACCAAAGTACGTACGCAACTTGTTAAATACCCATCAATATTAAGTACAACCCCAAAAAGTAAATTTTAATCTTCACATGTTTTTTGAAGTAAACTGTGTGAAAAAAAAAGGATACTTTTTAGTATTATGTTTCTGCCTGTCTCTCTCTGTGGCTCTATGCTTCTTTGAGAGCAACAAGGTAAATACAGCTTGAAATGTTTTTAATGTAATGTATGGTGAAAACCCTGAACTATTTACCCTTTCTAGATGTAATTTTAGACTTTCCCATATCGTCCATAATTATAGGTGTATAAAGGGACTCAACTTAGTTGTAGCAATTTTATTTAGTCAGTAATCAAATAACTAATTAATATCAAATGTACAAATAACAAAAAACTATTAAGCAACGAAAACATTTCTTACAATCTGATTTGTCAAATGGTATATAGTGCACCAAATTAAAAGGAAAATGAAGAAAAAAAAACTTTAAAGAAAATAAAAGCACCAAAGTATCAGAATATCAACGACAAACTACAAGTAGTAAATGAAACTCAATTTTCAATTACGAACAGGCAGGTAAAGCTCGTGCCTCGTTTCATGGACGATATGCGAAAGATGGAAAGTAAAAAAAGTGGAAAAACGACGAAATTTAAATAATAAAACCCAGAAAAGTTCCAACGATGCTATTTTGAGATCTACAAAGTAGATGCATTTCAGCTCTAAAAGGATTCAAAATGCCATAGAAATGTTATTTACGGGCTAAGTTTTCCAAGTTACCCAAATGAATCACATAAAAGGGACAAGAAACAGAAAAAAGTAGGGGAATTGGAACGTGATATAAAAACAAACAAACAAAAAGCAACTGTAATAGTTATCATAAATTGGTAACAGAACTTCGTGTCTCTTAATTCTGTATGAAATCATACTCATAATTAACAAACCGGACTCCTGTTGCGCGATTGTCCTATTTTGGCTCACTAAACTTTGCCATTTTCCTTTCATATTTCAATCTTCAGATGTTTTGTGAAGTAAATTGCATGATAGCAATCAAAATGTATACTTTTTAGCATTATATTTCACTCTGTCTGTGTCTGTGCTACTCTGAGAGCAGGATAGTAAACTCAACTTGAATTGTTTCTTAATGTAATGAATGGTAAACACCTCGAAATATTTACTCGTTTCTATACGTAATTACTCGATTCGACTTAAAAAGTAGCATTTAAAATGATCACTTGCTTCAAGCAATTCAAATGTAATAGAAACCAATTTACTTAGTCATTAACCATTACCTTTCCTAATGACAAGAGATAATTATTAGACAACGAAACGTTACTTACACCCTGATTTGACAAGTGGGGGCCAATGCACCAGATTAAAAGGAAGATGAACAAAAAAAAATTAAAGAAAGTAAAAGCAGTAAAGTATGTATCAACCATAAACTACAAGTTGTAAAGGAAACTCAATTATCAATCACGAACAGGCAGGCAAATCTCGTGCCTCATTTCACTTGTTGAGCAGTGTCAATCTAGATATTCCACTTGTTTCGAGCAATTTAAACGTAATAGAAATATGTACGCCAATTTCCCTAGACATTAACTATTATCTTTCCCAATGACAAGAGAAAATCATTAGACGACGAATACGATCAACGGAAAACTGTGCCACCCACTTCGAGAAAAAAAGTTGAAAAACGACGAATATCAAGTTTTGCCAACTTCGCATACACAAAAATGAAAAACAACGCCTCGGCATTTAATCCAACTCATTGGAATTATCACGAAGGGCTCAGCGTAATTTTATTTCTGAAAGGCTAAAATGCATTGGAGTCAGTAAAACTGATATTGGACATTGAATTCACCTAGAAGAAGGAATTATTTATCATTAAAAATATCAACTGAATCAATTCTATATCCCAAACCCATCCTACTCCCACACCAAGCGTGGAGTCAATTGTGCTGCTTACAGGAGAACGGTTGTGATCTAGTAGTGAGCTGGACTTCTCAGACGGAGAGAATCAAAAGTACTGGAAAAAAAATTACTTTATCTACTTACGTTTTGTAGTCCAATGCAGATCTCAAAGGAGAAAAAAGATGAAGAGAAATATTTTGACAAAATTACTTTCTGCTTTAAAATATTATTTTATTGCTTGCTCAATGTTTTCGCCTGATTCGGAACCATATCAATAAGAAAGACACTAACAAATATATGCAATGAGGTGCGCAAGCAGATCGTAAATTGTTTCTGTAGCTGGAGAAAACGAATCCATAACTCAACCGGTACCAAAAAGCCAAAATAAAAAAAATTGTGATCGTAGGATTAATTTTTGCCCGCCAAAAAATTTTCAGCTGCCAAGGGCCACTTTTTGGTTTGATCATTGTGCAAATTGAAAGAATTTCAATATTTTATGACATGCTGAGTACACTTACAACCATCAAGAGAAAGTTATCATTATCGAGTAGTCCTTAAAGATAATCTAAAACGTGCTTATCAACATGAAAAGCATTTAGATGAGCTGCTGGAAGAAATATTTTCCAAGGTGGCTAATTAATGCGCGAGAGGTACAATAATTACTTAATGAGGTAATTTAAAGAGATGAAATAGGTGAAGGACTCCACTAGGCAAATAATTTTGATGAAATTGACCTTAAAATGTCTATGACACTATTTATTATTATTATTTTCTGGTTGATAGCTGCTTAATCTAATTAGCGCCTAGGAAGTTCTCCTTGAACATTTTTTTGCGCATTGGAGGTACCATTTGGCCACCAAAAAGTGTCTCCATTAGGCGCGCGGCCAAAACGTTTATGTTTCAGATCATAGCAATGACGTAGAAAACTGTGAAGACACGTCGGCAACTATGGTGGAGAGAGAAGAAATCTAGATGAAAGGGCGAACGTACTGCGCGGCCGGAGCACCAAATGATGTTAGCTACAACAACAATACACATACAGAGTAGCTGTATGGCCAAAATGGACGCGTTTCGATCTTCGATCGCCGATCGGCCTTATCCTCCGTACCGGCTTCGAAGACGGCTGTTACGACACATAGCACCAGTCAAATCAGAGGAAGATAACCAATGAATTCAGCTAAAGAGAATACTGATTAAGGGGCCTGTTCCCACAACGTAAACGATTGTTCAACATTCTTTTCGGCTGACATTTCGCGAGCGAAGAACGGTGAGCTTAATGTTGTTTATTTCACGCGCTTAAGATGTACTCATATTCCTTGTCTTTCCACATGATTATATTTGCGCTTTCCTTATCATATGAAAACCCTACCAATTGTAGTTTCCATTGTATCTTAATGACAGAAATATATCATTTGTAATAAAGGTCAAGCCCTTTCCTGAGCTAACCTATTGCCTGAACGGCGCGAAAGTTCTGGCGGATACTGGCACAAACACAAGCTCGAAGGGGCCGTGTATTCTCCTAACCTAGGCTTCCAAAAGCTCCCAGTTGGCTTGTTAGCTCAGCAGGTAGGGCGCTGCACTGGAATCGCATGGGTTCAAATCTCGTACAGGCCTGATTTTTTTATTCAGGCCTTATTTTCACTACTGCCTAAGTAGTGCACATTACTGCGAGGATCCCTTTCATTCACGTTGAAGTTATGTTTTCAAAATGTCGAGACTATTACGCGACGTCAAATTCATAATAAACCTTGCGCATGGAGACAAGTTAATCGGTAGATTTTACTACATATTACATGGTTTTTCGAACAAAAACTTGCGCCTCCCTAGTATCAGCATTACTCAAATCCATTTCTGATAAAAGAGCGGCAAAAAAGCGAAAATTTCTCGCTAACATCGTATTTTTGGACGTCAGAACAACCGTTCACCATACATTTCCTTCTAGTGAGTTACGATGTTTGCCCCGTGGCTATCCCAAAAATCTGTGCGTAAACAAGGATCCGATTACTGGCAACTCATTCATTAAACGGGGTCTTGGCAATTTGAGCTCACAAGCACGCTGGTAAGCGCATGGTTAGCGTAAATAATTGTTGTTTACAGGTTTTTAATTCAAGAGCCGTTTTTGAGAGTCCGTTTCTGTAACCTTCCTGGATATTTTCTATTGAATTCATCGAGGTACAATCTCGGAATTTCATAAGTGATTATGAACGAATTCGTATCGACATCATAATTTAGGGAGGTTTTGTTAACACATTATCAGTTTACAATTCGTGAACCATTCCGTAACCTACTTGGATATTTTCTTTTGAATTAACTGAGTAACACTCTCGGAATTTCATCAGTAATTAAGAACGATAAATACGTATTTGTAGCACAAGTGAAGCACATTTTAAACTTTCCATACGATCTCATGAAACTATATTTAATTGACTCTCGATAAATTGACCTGCCATAACGCGTTGACTATTTTCTTTTGTAGCCCCATAAGCCCGACTTATGACTCTAGAGGTACTGAACTTGATATATTTGATACACAAGACACCCTTGAAGGAGGAAGGTTAGAACAAAATAATTGCTTTTACGACCGGATATTGCACTCGGGTTGCATAGTTATGTAGACAATTGCTTAAAAAGTACCTATTGTAGCCTTCTTCAGAAGCAAACACACGTAGGTAATATACTTCTGCTTATTTCTCTCGACCTCAAACCCTCAAAAGTTGAAGCAGGTTTTCTGACTTTCTTTTTTTGGAATTGTGTGATTATATAATTTTGCTGTGTAAGTTGCCACATTTTAACATGTAATATTTTTATTTGAATTACATTAAATACTCTTGCTCAAGCTTTCATTAATGCATGGTGTTTCTTACCAATACTCATACCCAAACTTAACATTGGAAACATTGGAAACAGTGGAAAGATGATAACCTCAGTATTTTTTTAAAATGAACAAAGGAAAGCCTGCCCTCTTACCACAGGTAGTTCTTTTGTGCATCATTGGTACATACCTAGTCTTATTTGTACCTGAAGTTGATTGTTCTAGGTAGGCTAACCTATAAAATTAGTTGTGAGAAATATCTTTGTTTGACTCAATTTGACTAGACAAGCCTAAACTACATAAATATAAACTTGAAATATATTTCTTCTCCTTTTGAGGTGCGCATCAAAATTTTGAAGTTATTGTAGGCTTGAACTACAGGTTTATAAGAAATCTGCATGTGTGTGTTTTCGACATGAAAACCGGTAAAAAGGTTTCTTAGCTTTTTTCATTAATACACATTTTTTTTCTAAGAGTCTTGTTTATTTGGCCTATGCTGAGTTCTAATTTTTCAAAAAAAAATTACATTCTTTTGAAAATTCTTAGATCTTCTAGTATTAGCTAATATTCATGTAATTGAAATAATTACATCAAATCTTGCAGATGTTTGGTACATTTTTTCCACTGATCCTACTGACATTTCCTCATGCCTAGGGATTGGTATTGGCTATAAAAGTATAGTTGAATTAAATATTTGTGCACAGCCTATGCATCAAATATTTATAGTAAAATATTGTATCCTTCTTAAAACTAATTCATCAGAATAAGAATGAGTTACTAGGCACAAGTATGGTTTTCACGATGATAGTTTCCAAGTTTGAAAAAAGTCACTCCGTCATCGAGTTTTAATCACGACATTTTAGCTCTAGCTTGTCTTCTTTTAAAGCAAACTTTTGCAGCTCAAGAAACATGTTAGTCAAATTTCTTACTTCATTAGCTGGAGTTGCTAAGATCATGGGTAGTTGTCTTAAAGAAACCTACAGTGTAAGTAGTTACATCAGAGATTACCGAATCAAATAACAGACAGAATCTCTAAAAGACGCCGTGTATTTCCAGTCAGAGGACAATTATGAAACAAGCAGTCATACTTGGAAACTTCAAGAGAAGATATAGGAGAAACCCATACGATTCTAGCGTCTTGATTTACTAATTCACTGTTATCACGTGTATACTCTTCAATCGACTGGTAACGTCTAGACTCGAAGTGGTTTAGCTTCGTTTCTTTCAGTTTTGGCTCATTTTCCTAAACCAAAATTATTAGTCACGCTCAGAAGAATATAATTTCAACTGATACTGACATCGCACACTTCCTCTGGAGAAGAAAAGCTTCTCTATCTTCTAAAATTTCCTCATCACATCAGGAACAACGAAGGTCTACAGCTGCTTGAAGATACCGCTGACTAGCATACAATTATCGCAAATGGTGTGAGAACGTTAATGATTGGGAAGGGAAGAATTGGCGAGGTCTGGAACCTCCCCACCCCCCCCAAACTGGTCTCTTAATTCCCTTGAAGAACTCTTCTACAGCCAGTGCTGAAGAGTTTTGTTACAATTTATATTATAATGAGGGGCTAGAAAATAAACTAACAAGAGCTCCGCTTTTAGGCTTGGGTAAATCTATATATTACCATGTCTACCCCGTATTTTTTCAATTCAAGTGACACGGTTCTTATCAGTCTTATTATCTCAATCCCCAAAAGAGGGGGTTATTCCACTAGACGCATTTGTGCGTGTACTCAGGCACTCGTAACGGGGAGTTCTGATCACTATCTTCACACGATTTCACACAAATCAAAACTATAACAAAATTCTCGAACGTGATTGGTTATCAACAGCCCGATTTGAACAATAATAGGACAGTGTACGCGTCATGCCTGTAATTGGACAGTGCAACAAGATAGTAGATACGTTATACTTGTGTAAGTGGACGGTAAGCGATGTTGTCGCGCATTTCGCTGAGTTAATTGTTGTTTTTTTAATGAAAACGTACAACTGATGTCTATTTTCTTTCTCAAGTTTTGTCATTATTTTGTCGTCATTTGTCTGATTAATTGATAACAGGACTTCAAGTCGTCCAATTCTATCTGTAAATGCAACTCCCGCTGCGCGGTCGTCCGATTTTTATGATCACTTGTATGGTTACAGACCGAATTGGACTCTATTCAGTCCTATCACCATTATTTATTGCACATGTATAGATTGCATAAGTCAAGTGAAAAACGTGTGGAAGGTATGTGGAAGAGTTATCCCTTCTACACAGCACAGTAATTTCACACGTTTTTCATGTAGTTCTTGAACCCTTGATGTAAAATTCTTGCACTTACGCTTGTTCCTTACATTCTTGACAGCGATTTGTAAATGAACCGACCCCACCACAGAACGCCTTAGTAAGAAGTGTTATCGACAAAAGCTGTTTTTGATAATGAACGTTAAACCACTTACCATCTTGATATATCCGGTAAGGTTGAAGAAGAAAAAGGAAATAAAAGAAGCAGAATTAGTGTTTTAAGGTTACAGCTTACTTCAAAACATTTTTGGCATGTACGTAAGTTAGAATGTCTGTGATACGCGTAAATAATTAAAATGGTGGGTACTTACAGCCTGGAGATAAATTTCATTTTAGAAAATAGAGAGAAATAATGATAATAGAAAATATTGTTAGTATTGAGTGCAAAAGCTTATGAGCTAATACATTTTTCTAACCACCGCTTTATCTAAATTTTAACGCATGAAAGTTCCTTATGCACCATTAAGAAAAATATGGTCTATTTTTAGAGTTACCTAACTTCCCACATTTCAGAAGCTCGCTATGTTGACTTAATAAAGTTGCTTATACTTTCGTTGATTGGGAAAGCTTTATAATAATTCATTAATGATACAAATTTAAGTGATAAGAACCATTTGTAGGTATTACTACTCTATTATTAATCATGAAATAGATCAATGACTTATCAGTGAAACATTGCATGGTGATGTACTGAAACCTTTATTTGAAGACTTCATTGCGAAGAATTTCTTGATATGTTCAGCAACTTTCTTTTACTGAACTAAATATCACATCACAAGTGAAAAACTGTACAGAAAATCAATGAAATTCAATTTTATATCTATACATTCAAATTTCTGAAAACACAACTCGGAGGAAAATAAATTTGGTTGGATTGAGCTCAACTTACAACAAGACCAAGTATGAAATAAAATTGAGTAGAACAATTAATGGGTTCTTTCGCACTGATAAGTTTGTGTAGTATAAGGTTCTTCAATTAAAGTAATTAAAATGTATATATCCAAGTTGAACTCTACGCAAATACTAACCAAATGCCTATTTAAGATAAAATTAAATTGCAGCTGAACAGCAAGATCAACGAGTGGATAAACGTACGCAACACAATAAACAGATACTTACAATCTGTTGCGCATCACGTGAAATGAAAGAAAGGATACAACAGTAAATTAATGCCCTCTTGCTTTATGATTTTAGCGTGGTTCGCTACGATCTGTTCTAATTGAATTACTATCAGGTGATTTTTTTCCCTATTTTTTACTATAACCTTACTCAACAATACGAGCGAGGAAATCATTGATCATGATTGTCACTGAGGATGTCCTGAGCTAACCTGGTTTAATTAGATCGTTTTCATGGCATTTGTTTATTTATTCATTTATTTCGTTTTCGTTTTTACGGTCTAGTTGGATTACACTCAGGCTGGATTTTTTTTGTTTTGTTTTTGATTTTACAGTGTTTACTCTCAATTAATTATTTCCTTCATTTGGTACTAAGGTGTAATACACCTGCTCCTTAAAAGATCAAAATTAGGATAATTAATAAAATAAATTGTTACTTAATAAAATAAATAGTTACTTACACACTGACGAGTTCATTCGTTACCATCCGGTGTGATATGATAAAGAAAACAACACTTATTAGTGCACCCTCACTAAAGGATATTTAGTAGCCCAGAAATCATTAATCACGTTACTCTCGGTTAAGAGGCTAAGAAAGTTACTTTACGGTTTGCAGGTTTCTATCTGGTTTAATAGATAATATCCAAATTAATAAGAGAACTCTCTTTTTTTTTGTAAATAAAGCATAGATCAACGGCATGTGTGGAACTTAACTTTATTATAGCGTGGAACATTTCTTAACTGGATTACTATAAGGTGATTTTTTTCCTCTCTTTTACTACAATCTTTCTCACGAGCGAGGAAATCATAGATCATCATCCTCGGTTAGGATGTCCGGAGCAAACCTGGTTTAACGGGATCGTTTTCACGCCATTTGTTTATTTATTGATTCAAGAACAAATAGAGCAAATATTAAATAGAAGTAGCGTTGAAACGAAAGAGGGAGGGAGGAGGATATGACAAATATTGCTGTAAGTGAAGTAGCAACATACATGGAAAAATAACAAGCGTTTGATTGACAAACAACGAGTGCATTTTAGTGCATTTTTCATGTAACACGAGTACAAATCACAAATAGCGCGCGCTGTGCCAAAATTTCTTCCGTATTGACTTTCTACGATGCGTTTTTCATGTAAATTATTAACAAGTAACAACATGATTACGAGTGC
Organism: Pocillopora damicornis; assembly: GCF_964200805.1. Classification (NCBI taxonomy): domain Eukaryota; kingdom Metazoa; phylum Cnidaria; class Anthozoa; order Scleractinia; family Pocilloporidae; genus Pocillopora; species Pocillopora damicornis. Next base: position 11,337,841 of record NC_142674.1, on the reverse strand, counting down.
AATTTGGTGTAAGTAAGCATTTTTAAATTATTCAGAGACTTCAAATTGCACTCGCCCTCCGGGCTTGTGCTTGTCTTTAAAAAAATTTACTCGTTCTTATCAACAAGATCAGGGAATAGATAAACATACGTAGAACAATAAGTAGATACTTACTCGCTGTTGAGCCTCAGTTGACATGAAAGAAAGAAAACAACAATTGTTCATTAAAGTGTTGTTAATAATTTTAGCTTAGTAATCATTAACTTACACCCCCAGGGAAAAGGCGAGGAAAGCTGTGTTCGTTCCAATTCGGATTATTATCGGGCAATATTTTCCACAGCTTTTACTCTCGACTAACTCCGTCAAAAACCTCCTTATCTGAATGTTAAAGTCGTTATAATAAAAGTTTGTTTTTACCATCCGTTTTGATATGAGGAAAGAAAACAAAGAGGAAACATGAACCTTTAGTTTCATTGAGGAGGCCTGGATCTGCAGAACAGGCAGTTTTTCAGCGATTTTGGGTCAACCGGAGGCAAGCGCGAAGCGACTGCGACGAGCGAGTCACGTGCTAGAGGAGTAGTGCAAAAAAAAAAAAAAAACACGAAAAAAACACCTGCATCCCTACGCACACCAAGATAGAGAAAGCACGAAAGACATTTTGAGGATATTGAATAGCTAGGATGTTATGATTAGAATTTTAATACTTTAAAAGATTGTCAGAATCATTGCAAAAAAAAATAAGGAATTTGGTTTCAGGTCCCTTTTCTTTTTTTTTAGTAACAAAATGGAACACCCACAAGTAAAATGTAGCTTATTGCTGGTTTTCACGTGACGTCACTAAATTTCAGACTTCAGAACTATTGATCCTCCTGAGATTTTACTTTCATGATGTATTAGAGCAGCTAAAAACTAATATTCAGACAAATTTTCACTCCAAATGGGTTCTTGGTTTAGTGATAGACTACTCTTGAATTTCTAAGCTTTTGCGTGACGTGGCCTTTACATGACTAGCGAGAGAGCTGTTATGTTGGTTTAAAAGGTGACTTATTTAGGGAAATTCAGCTATCTGAACAGTTCTTGTATTAGAATAAAGTATTATTGTTACGTTTATGAGTTCTTAGAGAGATAAATTCACGCTTTTGTAGCAAAACTCAGTGACAGATGTTTCTGCTGGTTTCCGGCCGCCATTTTGGTGCCCATCTAGGTGGGCACCAGCATGGCGGCTCCATGCAAATCTCTATAAATTTGGGAAAAACGTTTCTCCTCATATCTTCCGTAAGAAAAATTGCTGTGACCTGAATCTTGGCGAGAGTCTTTACATATCTAGCTTCTTTCTATTTCCAGATTCTAGACTAAATCGATTGAACGGTTTTTATTTTTTATTTTGATCTATTTTGAATGGCGTGACACTGAAAACCAGCAATTGTTTCTTATTGTTCTTGTAACTTCCAACCTAGCTCGAACAAAATTACTCAGCTGGCCTAGATTAGCACTAAGATAGAGAAACCACGAAAGAAATTTTGAGAATAATTCATTGCTAAGGGTATTATGATTAGAATTTAAGCAATTAATAAAATGTCAGAATCATTGAAAAAAAAGGTATCCGGTTTCAGGAACCATTTCCTTTTTTAATAGCAAAATGGAACACCCTCATGTAAAATGTACCTTATTGTTCCTTATTGTTCTTGTAACTTCCAAGCTAGCTCGAACAAAATTACTCAGCTGCCCGTAAGTTAGGTGACAAGTGGCAAACACAACGTAAGATTAAACTAATTTTATTTACATATCAGTTTTAAATAAAATAATAAGTATTCAAATTTTATTTTATGCAAATACTAACCAGGTCTATTTTAAATGAAAAAGGGTTGATCCTAAACAACAAGATCAGGTAATGGATGAACATAAGTAAATACTTACTTGCTGCTGAGCATCAGTTGACATGAAAGAAAGAAAACAACAATTGTTCAGTGAAGTGTTGTTCATAATTCTAGCTTAGTAATCATTAATTTACACCCCCAGGGAAAAGGCCAGGAAAGCTGTGTTCGTTCCAATTTGGATTATTATCAGGCAATATTTTCGACAGCTTTTACTCTCGACTAACTCCGTCAAAAACCTCCTTATCTGAATGTTGATGTCTTTATAGAAAAAAAGTTTGTTTTTACCACCCATTTGATACGAAGAAAGACAAGAAAGAGGAAAGCATTAGCCCTAAGTTTCATTGAGGAGGCCTGGATCTGCAGCACAGGCAATTTTTAGCGTTTTTGGGTCAAATGGAGGCAAGCGCGAAGCGACCGCGAAGTGCGAGTCACGCGTTAGAGGAGGAGTGCAAAAAAAAAAAAAAAACCACGAAAAAACACCAGTACCGGTATGCACACCCAGACAGAGAAACCACGAAAAACTTTTTGAGAATATTGACTAGCTAAAGGTGTTATGATTAGAATTTAAAAAAATTAAAATGTCAGAATCATTGAAAAAATAAAAGGAATCCGGTTTCAGGGCCCTTTTCCTTTTCTTGATAACAAAGTGAAACACCCTTATATAAAATGTAGCTTATTATTTCATATTGTCCTTGTAACTTCCAAGCTAGCTCGAACAAAATTACTCAGCTGCCCGAAAGTTATGTGACAAATGACAAACACAACGTAAGATTAATCTAATTTTAATTACATATCAGTTATAAAAAAATGATAAGTATTCAAATTGGATTTTATGCAAATACTGGTCAAAAGCCTATTTTTAATGAAATGGGATTGATCTTAAACAACAACATCAGGGAATGGATAAACATACGTAGAACCATAAGTAGATACTTACTTGCTGTTGAGCATCAGTTGACATGAAAGAAAGAAAACAACAATTGTTCAGTGAAGTGTTGTTAATAATTTTAGCTCAATAATCATTAACTTACACCCCCGGGGAAAAGGCCAGGAAGCTGTGTTCGTTCCAATTTGGATTATTATCAGGCAATATTTTCCATGGCTTTTACTTTCGACTGACTCCGTGAGAAAACCTCCATATCTGAATGTCGATGTCGTCGTGGAAAAGCTCCATATCTGAATGTCGAAGTTGTTACCAAAAGGGTATTAAAGTATGGTGCACAATTCACAACCTGGTCGAATAAAGGTTCATTTGACTATTTAAGAGGCCGTGACCGTAAACATCGAGAATCGCTGGCCAGGCTAAAAAATATCGAAAATTCTGATAATTTTCCCTAGAAAACCCTTTTAGGGAGATATATTTAAAAAATTATTCCAAAGTTTGAAAAACCAAATGTGTCTGAGGAAATGAGAAAAAAACAAAAATTCGGGTTTTTACCTAATTAATTATGCAAAAAATACAGTAAAATTGTCCAATTTTAGCGTGCTAGTACTGAAGGAGGATGTTTCGTAAGAAATTGGGTGTGTTTTTACTTCAACGTATAATTCATTTGATTTTTATTTGGGGCATTTCAAGGAGCTTTGGTTTAATTTTAAATTCACATGATTTTTTAACAAAGTGCTGTCAAACACTTGTTGCAAAAAGCGAAAATCGAGCAACTTCAAGCCTTCAAAACGCGTCTTGGTATGTGTGACATCATGTCAAACTACATGCTGACACAAAGTTTGGTCCGTATACGAAAATAATATGAAATGAAAAATCTGGGTAATTCAGAAACGTGCCGGCAAAACATAAAGGTTTGCGACGCACTGTGGCCAGAGGTCACGAATTTGCATGATGCAAATCAGTTGTAGAAATCGTACCGTCTAACGGTTCTGGTATAGGAAAGGCTCTTTTGACGTCTACAACATAAAATTTACAAGAATAATGGCCAGTATTTAATAGCGTTTAATTCATTTTTTAAACTAATGAGTTTTTTGTTTCATTTCTCGTGACTGTCTCGACGAAAAGCAAAATGTTTCAATTGCGTGACAATTGTCACGTTGGATCAAAGGTGAAGTTGCCTAGTAAAGCGGACACGATCCTTTTTTCCTCAAAGCTCCATTATAAAGTATCCAGTCCTATATATCTCGTTTTATATTACTTGTATAAATTCTTTTATGAGTCCTATATCAAACAACATTCGGCCGGCCTGATCCTGTCTGACTGCCAAATGCGGTTCCAAGGGGAATTTTTCATTTCCGTTTTGCGCCTTTAATATGGGGACCGCGGAGCTATGGGGTTGAGTGGGCTGTAGCCCCACCAAGAACAATTTATGATTATCATTATTATTTATTTTAATCTTTGTATTAAAAAATTTGACAAATTTTTCTTAGGATTGAAACGCGTTTCCGGTGATTTCAGAAGCTCTAGATTTCAAAATTTGCCAGGGGAGCATCCCCAAGGACACCCAGTCAGCAGTCTTTCTGTACTAAGAAAGTCGTACTAAAAAACAGACAAAAGGAGGCCCTCCTCGGAGGGGAGGGCCCAGGACCCTCATAGATAAGTTGGAGCCAATGAGCTCACACTACCTGGGAACTGCAATAGCTCCTCCGATCCAAAATATGCTCCATGGCCCCCATTTTACATCAACGTTCATATAAAACTCAATTTTTTGAAGCAGCCTTTTGCCATTTGCCTTTTAAACTGCACTGCAAGAGCAGCATCTAACAAGGTCTTCGAGCAGAGCGATGTAAGATGTCTTTTTTTCTCTGATCAACCCCAGGTGGTAATGCAAGATTGAAACTCTCGCAAAGGAGTTTTAAGATTGCAAGTTTGAGATTTTTGAGTGTGTTATTCTCGGCCATGGAGCAATTGAACTGTTTGTAATGAATGGGATGAGTTACATTTAACTGCTCAAAAATAGATTCCTTAGTATTTGAAAAATTAAACTCTTCCTCCATCGCAACCAGATCTTGCTCAGTTACAGCTTATGCGCAGGGGGCTGTCTGCTGTTTCACTTTTGCTGCCATTCTGGAAAAAAATGAAGCTAGTTGTTGAGTTATCAAAAACTCAGAGACACTGAACAAGCGCTCCCCGTTCAATCCCTTTGCTCTTCTCATTTCTGTTGCAACAATTTCCGCGTCGACCTTCTTGCCGCTTTCTTGTCCGATGGTAAATCTAGCAGTAAGGTACTCTCGTTGTTTTTCGTTAAATCGATAAACTTTCTTTACTTGTTTTAAAGCGAAGCCTTCAGGCGGTGTTACATATCCAGTGCTACGAGGACAGGTTTCAGGAGGTAGAGGAATAGTTGGCACGGAACTTGAACCTTCCTCGAGCTTTGCATATTTAACCTTCGCTTATCATGAAGTGTCTCCCTTTCAACCGTCTTTGGGCATGTTCCGAACGTGAGATGCTTTTCTAGAGAAAAGTGCCGTTGGAAACTATGCGTGCAGCCCTGTTTTGGACATGGAAACACTTGATCCTTAGTACAGTCTTTCAATTCGACAAAGTCAGCCATGTTTGAATTTTCAGAACTTGCATCACAAGCCCCCTCCAAGAAGAGAAGCAAAGCTACAGAATGACATCGTTTTCTGTTTATGCTCTATGAAAAATCTCGAACGTGTTTACCTTTACGAAAAAGACTGTAATTGCACGATAGAGAATTATCGCACGGACTGCAACACGGTATGATTGCTACCGTGACATAAGTCCTTTTTATCAAGTTTTATGACAGAAATGTGGCCATTTTTCCACAAAATATAAGAATAAATAGCATAAAAATAGTTGGGCTGTTATCTTGAGGTGAAAAACTACACAGCAGAAGCTTGCGGTGTTGTGTGATTTTGTTTACTCACATAACTTTTTCCAAGATATCCAAGATATTTCAAAAGAAATATTATCGCAGTTGCAGAAAACGTAACTATTCAACTAAGAATGATGTCGATAATAAACACCTAGTCAACAAAAATGGTGAACTATACAACGGCCCTTATCTATAGTTAGGTGTAGGTAGTGCTGTTGAATAGCGAGTCAACAATTGCAGAATGTTCTGCAAGTCAAATTAACAGAAAATTTCGTATCTACACATCAATTTACAGCCCTCTTCAGCAATGTCTGCGGATTTTTTATTTTATAATTTCATATCATTTCCATATCAAAGAGTTTTTTAACCATCTTTAACTATCTTGTTTACTTCGTAGCTCTCAAGTACGATTTCTACAACTTATTTGCGTAATGCAAATTCTTGACCTTGGCCACAGTGCGTCGCAAACTCTTTGATTATGCCGGCACTTTTCTGAATTACCTAGATTTTTTATTTCATACTATTTTTGTAGAAGGACCAAACTTTGTCCCAGCATGCAGTTTGACGTGATTTCTCACATACCAAGACGCGTTTTGAAGGCGTGAAGTTGCTCGATTTTTGCTTTTTGTAACAGGTGTTTAAGAGTACTTTGTTAAAAAATCATGTAAATTTTAAAATTAAACCAAAGCTCCTAAAAAACCCCAAATAAAAATCAAATAAGCTATGTTTTGAGGTAAAAACATCCTCGATTTCCTACGAAAAATCCTCCTTCAGTACTAGCACACCAAAGTTGGTCAATTTTACTGTTTTTTTGCATAATTAATTAGGTAAAACCCAAATTTTCGTTTTTCTCCATTTTCTCGGAAACTTCGAGAAATTTTTTTTTAATATACGTCCCTAAAAGAGTTTTCCAGAGTTTTTCCAGGTTTTATCAGAAATTTCGATTTTTTTAGCCTGGCCAGCGATTCTCGATATTTACAGTCATGGGCTCTTACAGACGCTTGTTACTTCCATTCAAGTCATGATTAAATGAAGTAGAAAACGATAGAAATTATGCTGCGGTTTTTTTTTTTTTTTTTTTGTAAGAACTGGACGTTTGACAGTAAGAATGATAGGAGGCCTTGCATTTTGTTGTTCTTTTATTTTTAAACATAGATCAACGGCATATTACGCACTTAACATCATTAAACCGAAGAACAGACCTTTAAACAAGTTCTCCCTTGCAAGTAAATAGAATATTTTGTAATACGTGCAGCCTAGCCTGAGGTAATGTTTCAGTGAGGAATAGAACGGAACAATTTTGTTAGACCACAAGCGGCCCAAGCTCCAACTGTGAGATGATCTTCTTGCGAAAAAAGAGTCATAGTGAAATTATAAGAGTTTGTATGAGAATATTTACGATCGCTCTTATACCTCTTAGGAATAAAAAAAAATACAATCAAATTCTCAATATAAATACCTCACCTTACTTCCACAGTGCATCGCTTGTTATCTGACCGTTTACTACGTTAATAACCCAGAAATGGATAACTCGCTAAATTGGGTTCTTTTTAACGTATTAAGCGGTCAGATAACACGCGATGCACGGTGGAAGGTGAGGTATGTTAATTGAGAATTTGACTGTATTTTTTTATTCCTGAAAGTGGTCGTAAATATTCCAATACAAACTCTTATAATTTCGCCATGACTCCTATTTCGCAAGATGATCATCTCACAGCTGGAGCTTGGACTGCCTGTGGTTAGACCAGATATATCCAAATTAAAATTTATGAAAATACGATCTAGAGGCCTTGATCAATTTAGTTGGTTAAAGCTTAAACAGCAAGCCCAAAATGTACACAGTACAATAAATAGGTACTTACGACCTGATGAGTTTGTTTGTTACCATGCGTTGTGATGTGAAGAAAGACAAGAAAGACGAAATCATTAATCCTTAGTTTCATTGAGGAGGCCAGGTTCCGCAGAACAGGTGAAATTTTTCTGCGTTTTTCAGACAAACGGAGGAAAGCACGAAGCGAGCACGAAGTGTGAGTCATGCACGGAAAGAGGAGTACAAAAAAAGAACGGCAAAACCAGCTGTAACCTGTAACCACACCAATTGTTCAGACACCGGCGGAGACTACAACAGACATGGTTTTACGTTGAGGCAACATTTTCTCCAAAGAAATGACGGTTACAAGTACATATGCTTCTATGGGAGCGAAACCTATAAGAAGGTGATATATTTGAACGTAAATAAGTCTTTACAGTTATTTTGGTGTTTTCAAATGCGTATGCGGACAAATTTTGTTAACCTAGTGCGGCCGCTACCTTCGGGGGATAAATCTCATAAATAATATTTATCCCATTCCATTGTTTACAGTATTTTGTTTTTTTTAAGGTCAATTCCGTTCGTATTCCCAATTTACTTCTCTATGTGCTTGTAAATACATCAGCGATGCATTTCCTTTGCCTATCCTTTAGAGTTGGCTTGTTCGGAATTAAACGAAAGGCTTCTCTAATAGCTTCGTCCATAGAACATGATACGCTACGCTTTTGTTGAAAGACATTCGATTATCGCATGATATTCACTGATCAATGTGATAGGAACAGCGGAAGTGTGGGAAGTAGTTATTTTTCTTGCGCTCCTCCCTCGCGCGTGACTTGCGCCTCAGGCTCACCAAACGCTTGTCTCCGTTCGCCAATGAGACGCAAAAAATTACGCCGGTTCTGCAAGCAAGACAAGGCGTGGCGTGACATAGTCGGCAACAAGTTATCGATTAGAAATATATTTTTAAATATTAAACTACCAAGCTAAAAATCATTGGAAATGATTATGAAGCACGAGAATATAATCTCTTGTTATGAAGTTAATGTATTTAGAAACCTGAAGACTACCATTCGCAAAATACTTCGAGATTTAGAACTGTTGGTGGCAAGCGGCTGAGGTGGAAAGATCTAAAAGACCTTTGAACGTTTGAAGGTTGAAACTGAATTGGTTTTTTTTTTACGGTTGACGATTAAACTTTGTGCTGTTTGATGGCAGACAGTTAAACCCATTTAGACCCTTCAAAGCGATCGCGCTACCTGAATTAGACCCGAAACTCATCGTAAGGCATATAGTGTAATTTTAATCATCATATGACCCGTACGGACCTGCGCGCCCTTCTTTTATATGCAAGTACATCCTATCTAGGTTGAGACAAAAATTTCGTAATCTTCAACACTTGGTGGTAAAATGTTTATTGACTGAGTTTTGTCGGACCGGATAATAAGCACTAGCATGACCTCGACACAAAACTTTATCTGTCCGGCCCTCCTATCTAGTCAATAAGTACATTTTACTTAATTTTTTCCTCTTTTGAAGTTATGGTGTTTGCCCATATACCAATAAAACTCACAACCAAAAACGGGATGCGCACGCTCCAAAAAATTAATCCACACTTTAGTTACATTAGGTTTACCTATCAACAGAAAATCGCCTACATTTTATTCTGTTTAAATAGTGACAATGAACGAAGATGTATGCATTCGATTCAATCAAATCAAATTCATAAAAAAAAGTGATAAAAACTTTAGTTAATTTATGTAAGCTGTCAAACCAAAACTGCCAAAGAAAGTTAATAAAAAAATAATGGTTACTTACGGCCTTATTGTCACAAGGTCAGGTAAGATAATAAAAGAGAGTAGAAAAGACAGTAAAATCATAAATCAGCAAATTGTGTCTAAATTAACAATCGTTTTAGTTCAACAGTTCACAATTTGAATAGACGATTAAAATCGTACTCACATACTGTATTGAGCAGTATTCAGGGGCAGAAAAGTAACAAAAAATGTCAGTTTAAGTGAGGAAAGAGTAAGTTAAGAAAAAGAATGCAGTAATGTTAAAAACTAATCAATGAGCCTGAGTTAAACACAAAGGATAAGAACTCGTATCAAACTTTTGACGGTTTATTGGGTTGGGGGCTTAGAGGATGAATGCCTAACAATAAAGGTAACATTGTGATAATATTTTTAGGTAACTGGTTGCCTAAAAGTATTATGTATCATGTCTTATCGTGTCTTTCCGCTTTTTCATCGCGAGACAAAGTCGTTGGCAGAAATCGGTTTTCGACCTTATAAGCCACTTGTCAACAATGGTATTTTTGCTGAATGGGAAGGAAGCTTGCAGTAATTGCCAGATTTTTATCTAATTTGCTCTTTTTCTGCTTAGAAGTTTCCTTGATTTCAGCATGAGCGGTGGAAAATGCCAATTTAAAAAAATATTCTGGTGTACTGTCGATGTTTTATTTTGATGATCCCTTTCTACATCGATATTTCAATTTTCTCAGTTTTCCGTCGCTGTTTACTCAGACCCAGTTCCCTGAAAGTTGTTTTTAATGTATTATCTTCTGCTGACATTATGGTCTCTCTCTCTCTCTCTCTCTCTCTCTCTCTCTCTCTCTCTCTCTCTCTCTCTCTTCCCCCTCTCTCCCTCTCTCTCTCTCTCTCATGAAAATCTTCCGCACTCGTTGTTCTTAGTTGTCCACCAAACGTAAGAAAGGCAGTGGCGCAGATGTGCCCGCAATGCAGCTGGTCATTCATGCTTTAATCATACGAACATTCTTGAACAAACAAACAAACAAACAAAAACAAACAAAAGGAGATGAAAACGTATCATTATCCTTAAAGTAGTTAGTTCTAAGCTTTCACTTACCGCCTGATGTATTTACATGTATTTGATCCACCGAAGGCGATATCGAGAGCAAAGAAAACGATAGGGATAAGCAGAATTCAAGTATTATAAAACGTTGTTTAGTTCAACTAACATTTATAGCTAAAGTAGGTAATACTAACACACTTCCCATCAATCATTTTACGAGACTGAAAGCTGGCCTCGGTTATTCTTCATCAACTGTTTTCGAGATATGTGATTTATTTTGCTATTACAACGACTGGTGCTGGAACATCAAATTCTCATCCTCATCCTCTCATCCTGTGTTTTGCTCCTCATGCACGTTTGCAATATTTAGGAATGTTATGGAAAGTGGAGCAGAAACAGATGTTATAACTAAATTATTAACTTCAGTAATCTAATCAAAAATCACTTACACGCTGGTGTATTTGACAAAGGCCGCACATGATTAGAGAAAGCACAGAATGACAATTAAGTCAGGGAGATTAGATGAAAAATAAATAAACCAATAAATGAATTATGTATCGATTAATTCGAAGCCTCAACATCCCCCACGGGGAGCCCGCAGGTGACATGTTAGGAGTAACATCTACATTAAGAAATTAAAGTAGCACTTACTTCCTGATGTTTCCGAAGTGCAGTCCATGAGAAACATAGAGAAAGGAAAGAAAAGAAAATCACCGGCTATTACATCCCGTGTTAACAAAGCATTGAAAAGTGGGAAGATTAATGAGATATTTCCTATACAGTGCCAGAAATTTAATCAAAATATTTGAATGCTTTTCTTTTGGACATGCAGTTTTAACCATCATAGTGAATGATGCAGCTGGGTTAATACTCCGCTGTGCTTTTTAAAAATTCCCTAAAGATCAATATCAGCGCCCTGACAGCAAAGATGTGCACTGTTTTATTTTTCATTCTCCTCCTGAAAAGGAAGAGCTATTGTAAGTCGTGTTGCAAAAACTTGGTGGCCTGTGAGCATATTGTTATCCTGCTCGCCAGGGCAAATAAAACAGCTATACAAAAACAGGGGGCCTCGCCATGGAAACGTGAAAGACGTCAAACTATCCTCATTTCAAAACTTAAGAACAAGTCTCTGTAAGAATCAAACATTTTGGGAAATGATATTTTTCAAACCCCCTTCAAATTTTGCATGCAGTTAGGCACTCAGGGGGGATGCACAAAAATGCCCTTTTTAAAAGTCGCAGTACTCTTGTAGCCATGGTAAATAATTATAGAAAAGTGAAGATGACATACAATAAGTAAGTGATTATATAACTGAACATATTGTTTTGCACTTAAAGTTAAGAAATCAATAAAATATCCAAAAGATTACTTACGTTGAGCTAATATTTCCATGAAATGTTTCGTAGATTGAGAGAAAAGAAAACAATCTCAAATTATGTAGTAACCAGGAATTTTTTTTTATTGCATTGCAGTTAAAAAAAAGTAGCAACAACAAACAACTAAGTAAACAATTAAAAATGAAATGGAAACTGAAGAAAAACATGTCACATTGTCAATAGTAACAACAATAAGAACAAGCCTAATTTTGCCTACTCGGTCCATATTATATTTATAGTTATTAATCACTCGATTCATGGAAAAAGAGAGAAGGCGGAGAGACAGCTCCCAATATTTGTATCTCGACCTGATTCCTACAGCACAACTTGAATGGTTAGGCATCAGCCCATAGGAAAAGCGACTGCACTATTTGGACAACGGTGACAGTGATAACAAACTTACGACACTGCTGTTCATCTGAACCATCACCACAGTTATCTACGCGATTGCAACGTCTATATTTACTAAGACACTTTCCATTAGCGCAAGTGAACTCGTAGTTTGCACACTTTCCTGTATAATAATACAAATAACTTCAATTCAGAGACAAAATATTGGGCCTGTTTATTAAAAAAAAGGAAAAGAACAAAAAAAAACCTGAAATAATCCAAACAATTTAGACATACTTCTTAGTTCTGAAGTAAAAAACACTAGGACAGTTATTTTAATCTCAGAGGTTATGCCTTTGTCTCAAAATTCTCCTCTGCTAAGTATGTTTGAACCGACAAGCAGACAAACAAGCAACTTGCAAGTTAAAATTTATCAAGGGAAATTGTGGTGGCAAGAGCTTGCAATTGCAAGCTCTTGCCACCACAATTTCCCTTGATAAATTTTAATCCATGTCGTCTTCAGAAAGGAGAAAGTTGCCGCTGACCCTCGGTCTCTCTGAGTCATTTTTGTTCTTCTTTTGACTTTTAGATTGATTTTGAAAAAAGGAAGAGACGAGGATTCTGCATTATACTATTGTTGATATCATAAATATCCGTGAATCTTAGTTGTCTTGACAGAAAGGTTTTGTAAATATAAATGGAAAAAAGAAAAATCGAGTGAACATATTTGATCAGCTTCTTTCCTTCCAATCCTCTCATACAGCCTCCCCATCAAGCAAGAGGTGACCAGCTAACTTTGGTTTTCTTTCCGTTTTTGTTCTGTTTCAATCCACTTCTTGAAATAAGTTTTTAATACTTAAAAGACCCTCAACCTTAGATTTTCTATTACTAGTTACATGTAAATCAAATAAATACAAACGTAATGACATCTATAAGCGACGTGTTTAAAATATGCTATTTCTTTAATGCGGTTATCCGAACAATATTACAAGGAGACGTCACAAAGATAGATTTAGATTCATGATACTTACGGCCAGCTGATTGGCGCAGGTAAAGCATGAAAGAAAAGGAAAACTTGCTCAATTGGTCTATAAGTATAATTACAATACCGTAAAGCTCTATGAAATTTTGTGTATGGCGCACTGGCGACAAAATTTTACTTGCAAAAGAAAAATTTATTAGTAACTCTACATTTAGTAATTTAATATCCCCTGTGTTGCGGCCGTTTGCGTTTTCGCCTTTTCGAGGTCAATCAATACAGTCAATTGAGGCAATTCCGATGGGTGCATGACTATATTTCTAGATGAGCTCTTTTCAAATTAGTATACTAACGATTGAGGAACTCAATATACTCCAAAAAACTCGAAGTGTTCGTTCACTGCATGCATGCATGATAATGGTTTGCTTTAAAAGTTTATCATATAGAGCATTTTGCGTTGCAAAGTACAAATCATCGTTTCTGCTCTCCCAATTGATACGAAAGGATTTCATCTCGTAGATAAAATCGCTGCTATCTGATTCAACTAATTACAGTTTATTTCAACCGATTTTAAAGTGACTTTGGCTATCACAAGAATCTTCTCCATACCATCGAGGTAGTTAATTAAAGCTGGTCAAATATGAGAGCATTCAACCAATAGCCAGTTCAGTTTTACAGAACTACCTCCGCATATGATATACATCACAGCTTTATTTCGCTGTTTTGGAGGTGTTCTTGAATTGCAAATGAGGGGCTCCCGGTAAATATAACTCTTTTTCTTCCTTTTTTAAAAGAGTGTTAATTTTCCAGTATAATATTACTTTTGGACAATTCCATTTACGCTTACCTCATATAAAGAATAAAAAGATGTTCAAAAGTATAAGTTACCTATCCACAATGGTACTTACTGCATTGTTCGTCTGATCCATCACTACAGTTAGTGTACCCATCGCAACGTCGATGCGCAGAGATACAATTTTCTTGATTTGCACAAGCAATCTGATCGCCTCGGCAAGTTACTAGCAGATGATTAAAAGAAATACATGAACCGTGAGTTATTGATCTTCTGTGATCGACATTTTGCAGTGACTTTTCACTTTCAGTGACTTTTAACGTCCACTTTACATTATTTCAGTTTATCGTTATGATTTTATCGAATTCTGTATTTAATAATCTTTTCGTCGATTCATAGTTTCTGAATGTTTACTGAAAAACAGTTCGTGCGAATTTTTTATCCGGAGGGCGCCTAAGAAGGTCTGACTCTGTCCCGAGAAGTACAATTTCTTAATGGCATCGAACTCCTGAGGTTATTTTCCTTTTGTTCTCGATGAGAGATAAAGCCTTCTAATTTACTGAAACTCTCACGAACCGATTGGAGTACAAATTGCCTGCATCATACACAATTCAGAAGTTCACTGATTCCCCAGTATGTGATGAGATTTACTTTAACCATCATTGTTATTATTACCATCATTAAAAACAAACATTTATTGTGGGATGAAATTTTCATGGAAACGTTTCAAGATGGCGAGTTTTCGATGAAATGTCGCAATTACCAGTAAGACACGCCTCAATCACGGCGAGCTCCTTACCTGAGATTTAAATCTGTTCTTGTTATTTTTTTTAAATTTAACGCCAGCATGGGGTGTTGGATGGTTTAGACCAGTTGTTACAAGTACTTAGTGTATCAGTTCTGTCAAAATTTGGAGTAACGGGTTAAGTCCTCCAAGGTCTCAAAGATTCAGAAAAGCCTGTTCAGAACAAGGTTGGAATTTTTAATGCGTCTATCATGCTAAACTTCTTTTGGTTATGAGGTTTCATAGGGAATCACTCGGTTGACTAGAAGTTAAACATTACAAAATGGCAGTAGCAACATACTCGCAGATGTGCAGGGGACGGCTACCAACATGTGCAGTAGAACAACCTGGATATTCATGACAATCTTTGTGGAAACAAAAAAAGGTAAAAAATAGTCAAGATGGAATGTAATGAGTCAAATCGTTCCTTTTTTGGTAGGAATGTAAGCCGTCCGCTGATTGTTGTGCTGCTCAGTTGAGTTCTCCCGCCGATAAAGAAACGATAGGCAGTCTGAGATTGCATGTGGTTACTGGTATAGCTCGTGACGTCAGCAAACAAATCCCTCGAGAAAAAAAAATTTCTCCACGATTTTTTTACTTTGGGATTTTACTATTTAAAAACTGGTTAAGACTTTGGCGGCAATTTAAGCTAAACATAGAAAGTTGTAAGCCAGCTGATGAGGAAGAACTGCCCACTTTTTCTTTGGGAAGGGAGTTAACTTTGTAAGTTGAACTTTCTGTCACACGAAGCAAGGATATGGCCTGTTGTAAAGTAGCCAATGAAACAACATCTTTGTTTTTCTTTTGGATAAGAGAATTTGTATTCATCAGAACATAAAGTTCATTTACACGCTTGAATTCACCTGTCAGTTTTTTGACCAATCTAAGACAAGATCGTTTACAGCGTAGCGAAATGTTTTCCTGAAACAAAATTATCAACGCGCTGAATAGCAGAGGGAATATTAACCCTTTTACAACTTTTAAACCATCGGGTTGTGCGTTCATCGAGATATGAAGCACGCGGAAGTTTGGAGAGCACGAACGATGGAACTTTAGCTTCTTGAGTTATGAATCAATTGTTAAATGTTCTGATATACACAGTCCAGTTCAAAGATAAGGGGACATTGTAGAGAAGTACCATGCGCTCGTATCAAGCGACTTACGTCGACATACTCGCATAAATACGCGTATGTCCTTTCGTATGGACCTTTGTTATTCATTGCTCTACCTGTGCTTTGAGTGGTATTGAGTTGTACAAAAAAGAGATGGTGCTCTAAAAGCGCCGGCTGCTAGCATGAAATGGGCAAAATAATTATGAAAACGTCGATGAAAGCTATCGTGTGGAATATGTCTGTCTTATGATAAAAATATGACTGTTCTTTTTTTTTGGATTTTATCTTTTTTGTATTGTAATTTCTGATCACTTACACCTGTATAATAATGTTGTGGCATTCCTAATAAACTTCTAAGGGAGCAAAAAAAGGAACACTTAACCTTTCTTGTACTTGGCAGTGATCTGATTCAAAACGCTTGTGCAATCTGAAAAAGTAAAACATAATCAATTAAGAAATTGGAGGTCGTATCAAACTGAGATAACTAAAGAATATAAATTGAATTATTCATAAATACATTTTAATTAACTATGTTACTTGTTCGTCACAGTATTCCTGAAGCCACTTGAAGTGACTTTTAATTGGACAAGCTCAACGAGAATTTATCACCAACCTTCTCCCTTCAAATACTCCTTCCAACACGGTAAAAGAAACTGAACATGACCAGAATCGAGACTTCTTGATATCAAATTTGATTGAGCACTGTTAAGCATCAAAAGCTCGACGCGTTTTAAATGAGCAATTACCTTCTATGCAAGGTGTTCTAGAGAAAGACCCTCTGAGGAAATAGATAGTTACTCGCAGGAAAAAGACTGTTCTCTTAGGATAGGAAAGAAAATAATAATAGTATTCACAATAATAATGACAATGATACTTGAAACTGTAAAAAAAAATACCAGTCATAATATAGATATGAATAACGATAATCTATAGATGGATAAATTTCATTTAGCCATAATTTTTCTTAACGAAGATCTGATCGGCAAATAAGCTTATTGTTCTTTCAGATGATCAGAAATTAAAGCTTTGACAACATCAATCTTTTAAATCAGCCAATCAAGTGACAGACTCTTCAAGTTTGCAGCCATCTGGAGACAAACAACATTAAGTTTAATGGCGTCATTAGACTATTTGAGCTGTCGAATTCCGCGGAACCAGGAGGTTCGAGTCTCAACTGCTTGTGGAAATCTAGAAAAAGCTTTTTCTTTAATATTAACCGGTAGCTGTTTTGGAACAGTCCTTTTGCGAAATTTTGAAATTTAAACTTTTCCACAAGTTTCTCTTAATGTTTTCTATTATTATTATTATTATTATTATTATTATTATTGTTATTATTATTTTAATTATTATCATTTGTCTCGTTTTGCTTTTCAATTTTGTTGTTTCGGTTTGGTTTGTTTCGTTCTCTTTTCATGTCTAATAGTTATTTTCTCTTATCACCATCATTCTATCTATCACTTTTTTTTAAGTTATTGGTAGTAATCGTTTATTTGAGATCGAGCGGCCAAGAACAAATAATGCAACTTAACCAAAATACATAATAGTTTATTTAACCGACAGGTGCTGTGAAGAAAATTGTCCGACAAATCTTTTTTTTTCCATATTCTAGGGCACGGTGTGTTTCCCGTCCATTGATGACGATAAGTATACTTCCTCAGAATTGCATGATCTCTCCCACTGATTATTTTTCACTTCAATTTTTTTTTGTTTTCTTTCTATTTAATGAACTATTTTAAGACAAAATACTTCAACAGTTTTTCTCCTATTTTTGTCAAGAGGAAAACAAGTGAATGTGCGACTATAATTCAGCTATAACGACCCCTTAGATATAGAACTGTATAAGCAAAGCTTATTTAACAAACACTTTATCAGAGATAAAACATACAGAAGCAAAGTAATCAAAAAAATATTGGCCCAAAATGCGTAATATACTGAGATAATGGTATTAACACAACAATAATCTTATGTCCGTCGAAGCCTATGAGCAGAATTAGAATCAATGCTTGTGCGGTACTAGAGAATGCCTCTTAAAAACCATAAGCTTTAAAATAATTATTTAACTGAATAGAATCGAAATAATGGAGATGATGATCATCGGCGATGATTAATTATACACGGCACATCATCAGCAGGTAACAACTGAATTATGTAATGATATAGAATAAACATGTTTTCAATGTTCCAAACAGTACAAAAATAGAAAAAAATACCTTTCTCTGAGGTGTCTCTCTGAGAATGAATAGATTCTTGCCAAACAAAGTCGAAATTCGTTGAATATAAATATTCCTTCCGTGATAACCGAAAAAAGGAAGAAGGTGCCGTTAACTTTGCATAAAGATGTATTTCAGGATCCAATAATCATTCTCTTGAAATGCCGATGACCTCACCTCTAATTGAGCCAGTAAGAGGGCAAGAAAACAGGAGCTTGCCACCATCTGGAGAATTCGATTAACTTTTGAATAAACAGGTTTATATAACTAGAATTTTATTATCACTCGGTTCCGTAATGATACTCAATCCAACACTTTGGAAAATTCAGATCGAGAGTAACTGAGGCATGTTATGGTCGTTGTGAAATTTGTTATAGGACTGTTAGGCATGAAACATTCAAGGCGTTTCAAACGAACTAACACTTTTGACGCTGAATAATTCTTGTCTTGTTTTTTGAAAATCGTTTGTTTTTTGACGTTATCGGTAATTGGCAACCGTTTATTTGCGATCAAGCGGCCAATTTACCAATTCATTCATTAACTACGCAATCATTGAACTACATCACTGAATCACGTATTGAATCCAGGTTATTTAAACTCTGGCTGTTTATTAGCCTTTCATGTGCTCGAATTTTCAAAAAGCGAAAAGAACGCCGCGGTCAATTGACATTTTTCGCCAGATTTCTAGTCCTTGTAATTTGCATAAACCGTAAGTGGCCAGTGGGCATTATCGCTGTATATCTCGCTCGAAGTCGATCAGAGCGCGCGTTACATCAGCTACAATCCAAGGCCATATAATAAAAGTTGTCATTTACTTCATCAGGGGTGTGATTCTTCCTCGATAATTTTATCTCTGCATTTGTATAGATGGGAATCAGTAGAGTCAGTCAGTAGAAACCGCCTTAGCATACAACAAAACTCAGGTTTTTATCCGATCACATTTGTGTTATCTCCTGACTCAGGTTAAGTGTAAATTCATTTCAAAATTTTCTCTTCATCTTTTTTTGTTACATTTCAAAAAAAAAAAAACAGAAATTTACATGAATTACGTTGTTTCGCACGACGCCTACTTGTCAAAAGAAATTATTCACCGGCGAAGGAGAAGTTGATTCTCAAAGCCTATTGTTCTTGAAGTCAAATGACACATACCAGAAAACGTTTTGAACAACTGAAGTTGCCTCTTTTTTGATGGACAGCAATGGTGACTGTTAAAGTAGGACGATTTAAAGAACGATTATGACATCAAGTACAAGGAGAGTATATTACTTGGGTAAAGTATTGTTTTCTTTGAAAAGTTCTAAAGTTTTCGGTGGCCGCCGAAATTTGTACATTTTTAATGCACGCCTAATTAAAATTAGTTAGAAACCAAGCATGTGTCGAATTTTCAGACTTTTATAAATTTCTCCCGTAAAATGAATGGATGCATGGAATCTTTAACTATTTTTCCTTAAATAAACTCATCTAAGAGAGAGTTAAGGTACAAAAATAGATGTTTTTGGACGAACCATCGATTTTCGATATTCTCAGAAATACACTTTTAAATGCTTCGCTTTGTGAAATGTAGAGTCTTACTGAAACTATTGCTCTCACCAGATATTAGAAGACAAATTAAAGTAAACACAATTGTTATATTTTTTTTCCAGACCCATCATGCTGCGCTTGCTGCGCTAATTCGTGAGCTATCGAGTTAAACACTCGAAGAGAAATTCAATATCTACGCGCGCCCATGCGTTATTCTCTATAGCACATAGTTTGGTCTACGGTTTTTTGTAGGCATTAGTATTTTACCGAATGATTTGTAGTCTTTGTTTGAGCTCCCTCAACGAGGTTCTTCAGCCCACGATCAAGAAGGGAGGCTAAACGCTGAACTTCTTCCTTTTTTTCTCTCTCTCTCTCTCTTTTTTTTTTTTTTTTACTCATTGGGTTCAGAAGGAAAGGAATGGCTCAATCCGAAAACCCGAAAAGAAAGTTTAGTAAATTTTTCTCCGTTTCTATTGTTTGTTGTATGACAACCATCATCAGTTGATCGGGTTGAATCCGTTAACTTTGATTCACGAGCTCGAGTTGCGTTAGAATTATGTCATCAATTAAAATTTTGACAAAGTCAACGGATACAACACAGTAGAGTGATGATAGCATGAGTCATGTCAAAACATGGCTTTCATAAATTATCATCGCGAGGTTGAAATTCACAGTATATATTTTGAACATGTTTTCCTATAACGACCTTTCTATTCATTTTTCTCGATTTTACGATCCGATCCGCGATCTGATCCATGATCTCGTACGTGATGCGTCTGAATTTCGGTCCGTGATCCGGTCGGTGATCCGGTCTTTGATCTGATCCGTGACCCGGTCCGTGATCCGTTCCGTAACCCGAACGAGATATTTTCATTACGGCACGATTATCGCAAATGAATTCATGAGAAGTTTAGAAGTTTCTAGTTTGCGCATCTTAATGAAGAGAAAAGGAACCAAGGAGATCTTGGAATAAAGCGGTGTTAACAAAAGATAACGATTAAAACACAAAATAAGTTCACCATTAGCTTTAGCGGTAAGTTGAAATTAATTTACAATTAACTCTAAAGGGTTAATAATAACGTTTAAACAAACTGCATTCAGTTGACACTCACTTAATTCTACACCAGATGGTTGCAATGGGACAATTTTCGAAGTGAAGTCATAAACATTCAAAGAAAATAGCTATTGGATTCTGAAATATATCCTTATGCCAAATACTTCTCATCTTCTTCCTTTTTATTGTGTTATCACGAAGTTTAATGTTTAGCGACTCTCCACTTTGTTTGGGAATAATCAATTTTTCAATAGAAGGAAACGTTAAGAAAGGTATTATTATCATATTATTTGTTTTTATCTGGAATCGTTCCGATCATTAAAACATGTTTCATTTGAGGCCTATTAGTTGTTTTATTGAGTTGTTAAATTTTTGATGATGCGCTGTATATAATAAATTTCGTTTGTAAGCCTTTTAATTCTATTTGTTGTTGGTCACTGAAAATAGTTAAACGCTCCTTTAATGCTGGTAACTGCTAAAACATTTAAAATGGAATACTAACAGCAACAAAAAAAGAATCAATAAACACACATACGAAAAAAAATAAAATAAAAAGTGGACCAAAAAAAGAAACAAAAACAAAACCAAAGAACACAAAATGAAATAAAAAAACAGGTACGAAAAAAATGCAAGTAGCAAAACTCGACAGAAAACAGGAAAGCCAAAATTTAAACTATTTGTAATAGTAAAATATCCAGAGTAATTAAAAGGACCAATTTTGACAGATATCGGTTATAACAGTCTATTAACGTTAGTAAAATAATCACGTTATTCGTCAACAGGCGGTTGCAAGATCACTCACTAGATTTACTTATTTAAAATAATAGTGATGTCTGAAGAGATATTTTGTTTTTCGCACGATTATACCAAATAAACTTAAAAGTAGATTTTAAATGGTGCCCTAGAAACAAAGGAGATCTTAGGATAAAGCGGCATCACTAAAAGGTAATGATTAGAAAAAACAACAAGTTTTCCATTAGCTTTAGCAGTAAGTTGAAAATGATTTACAATTAACTTAAACTGTTAAACGAGAAAACTGCTTAAATAAACTGTATTAAGTTAACACTCAGTTTAGTTAATTCTACACCAGATGGTTGCAATGGGGCAATTTTGCTGTCCTCTTATTGGCTCACTTGGAAGTGAAGACATAAACATTTAAAGAAAATAGCTATTGGATTCTGAAATACATCCTTATGCAAAATACTCGTCATCTTCATCCTTTTTACTTGTTTGTATCATCACGGAATGAGGTTTTATGTTTAGCGACTCTCCACTTTGTTTGGGAATAATCAAATTTTAAACAGAAGGAAAAAGGTGAGAAAGATATTACCATTATTATTTGTTTTCTTCTGGTATTGTTCGGATCACTAAAACGAGTTTCATTCTAGGCCTATTAGTTGTTAATTCAGTTGTTATATTGTTGATGATTCGCTGTCAATTTTCGTCGACGATCTTCACCCATTTTATTTCGATTCTACCGATTGCGTTTACCATGATGCAGTTAAGTCAGTTGCATTGGAGGCTTTTTTAATCACATTTGCTATCGGTCGCTGAAAATAGCTCAACGTTTCTCAATTGCCAATAACTGCTTAAAAAAAACAAAATAAGAACAGGTACGAAAAAAAAGCGAGAGGCAAAACTCGACAGAACAGAGAAAAGACCAAATTTTAAACTGTTCTTAATACTAAAATCTCCAGAGTTTTTAAAAGGACCAAATTTGACAGTAAATGGTTATAACAGTCCAATGACACTAGAAAAATAATTATGTTGTTCATTCAGGATGGTTGCGAGCGTTCACGATCTCTTACTAGATTGGCTTATTTAAAATGATAATGATGCCCAAAGAGACGGTATTTTTTTGGCGCGATTATGGCGAATAAACTCAACAGTAGTTTAAATTTGTGCATCAAAAACAAAAGGAGATCTTAGGATACAGCGGTGTCACTAAAAGGTAACGATTTGAACAAAAAATAAGTTTTCCATTAGCTTTGGCAGTGAGTTGAAATTAATTTACAATTAACTCAAAATTGTTTATGAGGGAAACACTGTTTAAATAAACTAGTTTTCATTCTAGGCCTATAAGTTGTTTAATTCAGTTGTTAAATTGTTGATGATTCGCTGTCAATATTCGTTGACGATCTTCACCCATTTTATTTCGATTCTGCCGATTGAATTTATCATGATACACATTATTCAGCTGCATTGTAGGCCTTTTTTAATTATACTTGCGGCCGGTCGCTGAAAATAGCTAAACGTTTCTCAATTGTTAATAACCGCTAACAAAAAAAAAACAACAAAATAACACGAAATGAAAACATGTAAGAAAAAAAAGCGAGAAGCAAAACTCGACAGAATAGGGAGAAACAAAATTTTAAACTGTTCGTAATACTAAAATCTCCAGAGCTTTTAAATGGACCAACTTTGACAACAATCGGTTATACAGTCCGATGTCGTTAGTAACAGTTATCTTATTCATCACCAGATGGTTGCAAGCGTTAATGATCTCTTACTTGACTGACTTATTTGAAATAATACTGATGCCCAAAGGGATGTTTTTTTGGCATGATTTTGGCTAATAAATTCAACAGTAGTTTTAATTTGCGCATTAAAAAGAAAAGGCGATCGTAGGATTCAGCGGTGTCACTAAAAGGTAATAATTAAAACAAAAGATAAGTTTTGCATTAGCTTTGGCAGTGAGTTGAAATTAATTTACAATTAACTAAAAACTGTTTAGAAGGGAAAAACTGTTTAGAAGGGAAAAACTGTTTAAATAAACTACTTTTAGTTAACACGCACTTAATTCTACACCAGATGGTTGCAATGGAACAATTTTGCTGTCGTCTTACAGGCTCCCTTCGAAGTGAAGTCATAATTATATAAAGAAAATAGTTATTTGGATTCTGAAATACATAATAGCTCAACGCTTCTCAATTTCCAGTAACTGCTAAAAAAAAACCACAAAACAAAACAAAACAGGAAATAAAAACAGGTACGAAAAAAAAAGGAGAAGCAAAACTCTACAGAAAATAGGAAAATAAAATTTTAAACTGTTCGTCATACTAAAATCTCCAGAGTTTTTAAAAGGACCAATTTTGACAGCAATCGGTGATACAGTCCAATGACGCTAGTAAAATGGTTACGTTATTCGTAATTTCTATCCTTAAATGTTACAGTTCCGTTTGAGAAAACGCTCCGATTTCTTCGTTGATAAGGTTTTTATTTTTGCAGATTGTGCCAGCGGTTTGAGTCACTGCCAAAGAGCAAGAAAGGTGAAGTGCTTCTTTTTCATCGTCCCTTACAAGTTTATTAGAAATGCTACAATATCATCACAGGTGGCCGTAAATTAGTGAAAAATTAATATACTAGAAAGTATAATACTAATGATTAATTGATAACATACCAGAAAGTGAAAAACACAGAGAAATTCGTACTACGCAGATCACACATTAAATTGATAAACTTTGCAAAAATTTTGTTTATGTTGGAAATGGGTTTTTTTTGTTTCGTATTTTTTTTCCTTTTAATTTTCAACGAGAAAATTCAATCACACTAGAGTGGGTTGTTGAGAAAGGTGGTTTCAAATCTTTGAGATTGGCCGAGGATAAATTTCTGATTCAGTACCCATTTGGCATCATCAGGTGTGATCCGAGAATATATCCTTGACACACCCGAAAAAAATTAGTAGCTTGCTGGGTGTTTGGGTGATGATCGCCCACATAGAGGTTACAGATGTGGTTTCTGCTCACGTAAAATCTCGACTTCAGTGGGGGGCGGGAAGTTAGAAAAGGGGGATTCTGACGCAATTTGAAAACAACGTTGATTTTTATTGGACTCATGAAATTTAACCTTGATATCAAGTCATCTTTGAAATCAACTTTGACTTTAAGAAGCAGTTCTTGCACATTTTGGAGACAACCTTGATTTTAAGGCAACTTTTTCACAGGTGAATAAAGTTCACAATCTCACTCGTGAGTTCTGAAGAGGGTGTAAATATTATCATCTCGTATGATCCTCTTATCGCACCATCTGGGTGTCAAGGGGGTGTTGATTGTTCGTGTGAAGATTTTAAAATATCAACGTTGTATCTTCTGGCAAAAAATTTGTGGCGTGCCTTGATTTGCTCTTCTGGCAAAATTGTGCCTTGTAAATGAGAAGTTATTTCATTAATTAGTCACGCTTTCCAGCTCACGGTTAATGATGCTGAACTGAGCATCTTAGAAGATGAAGATCATTGTCTCATACTCCTGAGATCGACAAACAGGGCGAATATGTTTCCAAAAGTCGCATTTATTGCGCTGTTTTCCTTACCAAATCTTCTGAAGACCTCTTCCCACATATCTCTTGTCTCTATTCCTTGGCTATAAACCTTATTTGGGATTCCATCAACAATCACCTTCACTTCAGTGATATCAGGATTGAATTCCTTCTCACTGTCTCTTGCACCAGCAACATATGGCTCGTAAAAAAAGAATAAGTCCCTTCATTGACCTCCTTGGAACATGGATGCCTCGTTGATGATTGTGTCCAATCCCTTATCCACTGAGACTATCTTGAAATGAGTGACGTGCTTGTACGTGAAACTCTTTCCATTTCTGTAGTTAGACAAGGCCTCACTAGCGAGTTCTTGACTGCGAATGACTTCATGATCAAAGTGGATGTTAGTAAATTCATAGGCAAGCTGCGTCTTGTCAGATCCTATTACAACATTGCTGGCAGGTGCAACCCTGAGCTCGCAAAGAGGCTCATCAGAAAGAACTCTTGGAAAGACTCCATGATCCTTCAAAATCTCATGATGGAATCCTATATTTATTTATTCTGATCAACATGATTGGGCGTATTCTCATTGTCAACTCCTGATTTCTTCTTATCTTCAGCATTGCATCTGATCTTTCAAAGATCAACAGACTCAATAAATTCTCTGAACATGCTCGCCCTCTCATTCTTAGTCAAGGAGAGGTCCTCATAGAGCTTGTGTAGATCATAAACATTATTGTCCTTGTAGTCATTTCTACGAATTTCACAGCCAATCTGTCAACCAGAGCTCTTGAAACATTGTTCACGATATAACTGTTTGCGTGACCACTAACTTCCGAGTCAAAGATAAGTGAAAAAGATCCTGACACAAGGACATCTCTGTTATTATGCTGTGGAACTGGGACCCTAAGGACTTCAGCTGAAGGTGCCCTTTTAGGGTTAAATGTTACTCTGTGAATTGCGCGGTCAGCCTTGAGGTTGTTTGACGTCTTTTTTTTCAAAGTTTGGGTTGGTTTTTTCACTGACTTTCATTTTAAAATAATAGATATTTTACTTTAAACTGGATGAGTTTGGAGCTACTGATCCTCTTTTGGAGCACAGTGACGGTGATGATGATAATGATGAGGTCCGACCCCTAGTTGTTCCCCCGGCGGTCTGCTGTCGTACCGGTCTCCCGTTATGTTTCTTGATCGTTGGTATTCACGCTTCACAAATTTCGATTCCATTATCCCTGTTGATGTTATCAGGGAGAAGTCTTTTGTGAATAGCTTCCTTGAATCTTCTGGTGTATTAGTGTGAGTCTCGATCAATAAACTTTACTTCGTCCCAAGTTATTGACGTGCACTGAAACGGCGGAGGTCTGGGTACAGGCTAAACGTATGCCCTTCCCGTGCTCTTTCATCCTCTCTTGCATACGTCTTCCCATTTCACCAATGTAGATTTTGCTGCATTCACAGGGAATCGTGTAAACCACGCTGTCCTATCTAGCTGGATTGACAGTGTTCTTTGGTCGTACTAAATGTAAGTGTCCTCTCGGACTTGAAGACTGCGCGGATGCCTTGTTGTTGTAGGCAACGGCGAAGAGGCTCTGATACACCTTTTACATGGGCCAAAAACGCTGTGGACTTGAACTACGTCACAGGCCCTCGGCTTGGGAAGGAATTTCTTGTTTTCGCAACCTTCTGTACAAAGGAGGAGGGAAAACCGTTAGAAACAAGAACTGATGACAAATGTCTCTTTTCCTTGATGACTGATGATTTTTTCGAGAGACGCTTCGCTCGGTCATGCAAACACTTAACAATACCGCGCCTTACTTATTGAGGGTGGTGTGAAACATGCGCTACGTACTGATTAGTGTAAGTTGATTTTCTGTAGACACTGGTGGTCAAGCGTCTGTATGGTTCCCTCGTAACTGACGAGTCGAGAAAGACGATTATGTTGTCTTTCTCAGTTTCCATGGCGAATCGGATGGTAGGTTGCTGACTGTTGAGATGCTGTAAGAGACAGTCGACATAACTGCGATCCAGAATGGTGATGGTGTCATTAACGTAGCGCTTCCAGGTCTTGGGTTTCTGTGTTGTGGATTTTATTGCTTGTTCTACAAATACCTCCATGTAGAGGTTTGCAATAACCGCTGACACCGGGCTGTGAGCCCATGCTTCATCGCCGTGATACAAATGGCGCGTGAGCAGTCGACCCCATCGCCAAGTGACTACATCCTGAGACAAACGATTAAAAAGTTTACTATAATAACCCAAGTTCGTTTTCAAATGCGTCAGAATCCGCCTTCTCTAACAACTGGGGGAGGGGGGGGAGGAACGAGGCCCTTATTTGAGGAAATGCACTTGATCGTGGAGAGCGCCTAGTCTGTTTTCTGTTAAACGTTATTGTAACTTTTTATTGCTAAATCTTAAATAGAAAAACAAAGAAAGAAATGCAACATAATCTACGAAGACGTTAAGTTAATATCAACATCTTTCAAGGAGAGAGACTTATTTGCTTAAAAAAGATGATGACGTTTGAAGCCGAGATGTACAATGGCAATGCAATTGGAACTTACAAATTGAAGGAACTCTGAAAGAACACAAATCTAGGGATTACTGGAGTGTTAAAGAGACTATTCTTGTTATTTTTTCCGCTTTAGTTGTTGTGTAAAAAAGTTATCAATTGGCAATAGAAAAAGGCCTTTCGTATCCCTACTAATTTAGAAAGTGAGGGGGGGAACATATTTGAGGGTAGGGGTCTTATTTGACGTTTTGGCCCAGAGGGTGCTTATGCGGGTAAGGGCTCTTGTGCAAGAAAATATGGTACTTGTTAATTTCTAAAGAGCGTTGATCAAAAATTACACCTTTGCAATCTTTAGTTACTTTAAGATAATTACAAAGGAACTTGTCGCAGATGTTATTGCCATGATCCCTAGAAACTGCCACAAATGTGTTTAAATTCGTCTTCGGGGGGAAAAAAGTAGTAAAAAGATCTTTGTTGAAAAGCTATAAGGTTTTTTTGAGTCCTTGTCAATTTCACACACTTTTGGTCCGTTCAGCTGATAACAAGATGGATTTTCAAAACGGAACAACATTCACTTTCTTTAAATAAATATGCGAATGTGGAAAGTTTCAAATTGAAAAATCGAGCATTTCTGTAGGCCAAATATATCTAAATTTGAATATTTGTTTTCTCGGTAGCTATTCGTTGGAAATTTGATTTCTCAAGGAAATAATATTATCCTCTCATTAAGAAAAATAACCTTTCAAATTACCCCTAGAATTTTATAATTTCAAGAATTTTTATTACCATTTGTTTTTTCTGTCATCGGTAGGGATGAATCGGCGAATTACTTATTTTATTCCTTACCTAAAAAGTGAACGATTTGACACACTGTAATCCTGTTTATTTTTTTTTTTTCCTTTTTTCTTCCATGAAGATTATCATGAATCCTCAGGCTTTTCTTCTGTTCACACTGATAGCCGTTCCATGCACGTCTGCGAGTATGTTACCCCGTTATTTTGTATGTTAAATTACTACTTTAATCATTTCCTAGGAAACAAGTTTCTCAAGAAAACACAGTCTAACATTGAAACTGATAGGCTCTACAAATTACTAGATGACAAAAAAATCACACGAATCGTGACCAGTCGTTGACACGAACTATATATCTTTACACTATCACTTTGACCGTGAAAGTTGCGTCACGCTCGCGCCGTGAGTATTGCGAACCTTGTGATATAAAAAGGCACTTCGCAGCTCACTTTTAAAGTTTTTGCTTTGGTTTGCTATATATATATATATATATACTTTTTTTTTGTTTTTTTGTTTTTGTATTTTTTGTTTCTGTGATTGACACTAAGCAATTACATTTCATTATAGATCACGTTCGATAACTTTTTTACTTCGACGGAGTGGCGTTCGATCATTTTTTCTGTTTACCGTTATGATTTTACTAAATTATCATCAAATAACCTTCTCATTGAGATATACAGTACTCTGAACATTTGGAATATAATACTGTTGTATTTGCTGCATTTGTCTTATTCCTTTTATACAGTTAAATTAAATTGCTCTCTAGGTATTGGTGATTTCCTTCCTGGTGTAAAGCAGATTTCAAATGTTGCAGCTTTGTCTGGAATTGTTGGTGTAAGAATGATCATAACTTTTTCTTGTTGAAATTATAACTTAGTGTAATTGAAACTTGTTCAACCCTGGGCCCAGTGGTTGGAAGGATGGTAAGTGCTAACCCAGAGTTAAAATCAATTTTAATCAGGGTGTGTTCAATCCTTTGTTTAAAAGCCTTTTTAGAATAATTTGCTATAATTTCTTTAGAGCATCCAATCATCAAATTGCAGACTAAAAGAATTGTACATACTGAATTTTATTTGAAAGCTTTCAGATATGAAATCAGATTTCACACTGACTGTTAGTTGTCTAAACTCAGCTTTTAACAAACTGACCCTGTACTCGTGGGAAGCAGAGAAAGAATAAAGAGGAGATGACGGAAGACTTTCTTGTTATACAGTTTGTGTTTCCATAGTATTTTCACATAAAGATTTCACTTAAAGTGGTGCCAAATAGAGCATCCAGTTATCCAGTCACATCCAGTTATCCCATTATTTCAGAATTTTGGTTTGTTGAACTTTCTCTGTGGTAAAATTTTATTTCCTTCTCAATACTTTTAGAAAATTCTGAAATTATATGAGTCGAATACCAGTATCCTAATATCCTTCTCAGGGAAAATGCACATATTTTTTCCAGGCAAAAGAAGTCCTGAAAAAAGTACTTTCAGAAACAATATCATTCATCTTTAGATGGATTTGTCATCTCTGAAAGAACTTGTCATCTCGTCAATAGGACTATATGAATGACAATATACCCCCAGGCAGAGCTTTTGTTATCATCTTTTTTTTTTAATGGAAAAATCTGTAATTTTGACAACATGCCAAAGCAATACCACCAAACAACAGTAATAAAAAAAGGCTATGTATCTCCGTTTCTATTCTGAAATGTTTACTCATATTTTTTACTTGGCCCTCAGAGATCAGTTGGACTACCAGATGTTCATTCTGGCTATGGGTTTGCTATTGGTAAGTTACAACTCACACATCTGTAATAAATAAAATGTAATGTCCAATTGATTGTAAAATAAAACTCAGGTTTAAATTGGATTTTATTTTTTAATATGGGCTAATTGCTCAGTGGTTGTTCTAGAAAAGTAACAGTATGCTTCAACCGTTCAGAGGAAATACTGAAAGCAATCAAAATTAAGTCATTCTTGCTCTCTCATTCTTAAAGTTGGTTGCATGTTCATAGTTCATAGTCTCATCTTTGTTCTTATTTGCTGTAATTACCCTTGATTGGAAGAGATTTTGCAATTCTCTGACAAAGTAGCTAAAAATTGATTTAAAAATTATAATTATAATTCCTTGAGATGGAGTAATTTTTCCTATTATGAACAGAATTCTAAGTCATAGCATTTATGTGACTCTAATGAGACAAGATGCCAAAAGTGAAGAGGTGCTTGTCTCTCACAAAAGAAGTAATTTGGAAATTCCCCTTTCCCCTTTAGTGGGGCGTCAGTGGTCCAGTGGTTAGTGCGCTGGACTCTGGGTCGAAGGGCCCGGGTTCAAGTCCTACCAGGGGCATGTCGCTGTATCCTTAAGCAAGATGCTTTACCCACTTTGCTTCGTCTCTCGGATAAGACGTAAAGCCGGAGGTCCCGTCTCACAACCCTTCTATGTTACAAATAAATTGTGGGACGTAAAAGAACGCACGCACGCAAAGAGTAGGGCACGTAGTGCCCGGTGTTGTGGTCTATCTCGATTTGTGCCGTCGTAGGTCTGGGTGGGTGAGGTGTGATCAAAATGGACTGAAGCGGCTGCCAGAGGCGCCTTTAATATGCTGACGTCCGATCTCACCTCTCTGGTTCCTCCGCAATTCAGCCCTTGGCTGCAAGTGAGGAAATTGGCACCATTCATCTTTCATCTTTCTTTTCTTTCTCTCTATTTCTTTTATTTCTTTTTTTTCTCTTTTTGTAGGGAATATGGCAGCCTTTGACATGTCTCTTCCGGAAGCAGTTGTTTCTCCTGGTAAAGTTAAAAAAAAGTCTACTTCATAAATGAATTGATGAACAGATTTATTAATGATTGATCAAAATTACAAGCTAGTGTAGCAAGACCAAAGTAGCAGTGAAATACCTTATGCTATTCTTTGAGTTTGTTCTGAATTGGTCATTTTATATTTACTTGTCATGCAAGATGGTGATGACACGCACAAGCCATTTCTTTGCATGGCTTTCAATTGGCCATATTATATGCATATAATTTAAAAATTGTTCACAATCCTTGTGGTACTGATCACAAAGTTTTTGACAACTTGTTGTCCTTGAAATGTATTTTTCATTGTATGATTACTTTAAAAGAAGTCTCCCATCTAAATCTGATTTTAAAGAAGTTCTTATTGTTTATAATCATGAGAAGTATTCATACAAAAGATCATCTGTGTTAGGTGGTGTTGGTTTTGATATCAACTGTGGAGTGCGATTACTGAGGACAAACCTTGATGAGAAGGATGTCAAACCTGTTAAAGAACAATTAGCACAGGTACAGGCTAAAGTACATTATGGTAAAATTTCCTCTTCTTCTTTTTGACTGTCACTTACCCCCTTGGTACAAATGTCTTTCTCTCCCCACTCCTCCTCTGCCACAAGTATCTAAGATATAATTTTCACCTAGAGGATACTGAGCACTCACCTGCCATAATTTTGCCTGCTTTAGCTTGCCTCAGGCTGGGTGCATTTCTACATGTACATGTACTTACACAGTGTATCTTTCACGTACTAAGCACAGAGGACTTCAGTTATCTGAAACATTTGCAAACCAGCAAAACATTTAAGAGAACTGTTTTACTTTTTGTTTTAGTTTATTTTGGTTTGTTTTGGTTTTTTGTTTGTTTGTTTGTTTGTTTGTTTTCATATTTCTTCTTAGTTATGCTAACATTTCTAATTTCCATAATATTTGTTTCTTTTTTTTTTCTTCTCATTTCAGTCACTTTTTGATCATATTCCTGTTGGTGTTGGCTCTAAAGGTGTTATTCCCATGGGTGCAAAGTAAGCTGAGTTTTTCATCTCTTGTACAACTTGTCAGTCAAAGCTGTTTATTCTGACTTCAGTTACAAGCCTAACCCTTTCACTCTCAAGATTTCATTGGTAATTTTCCTTACTTTCTGTCATACTATCCCTATGATGATAGTTTGGAGAATTTGATATTGGATCAACTGATACCAGCGATTCCCAACTTGATATTTTTCTTTATCCTTATTACTTGTCTGCTTGATAGTAAATTGAGATTGTAAGGAGAAATTGTCTTGGTCACTCCTGGGAGTTAAAATGTTAACACTGTATTGGGTCCATTACTTTTTTTCTGTAGTCATTTTAATATTTCTTATCATTTTCTCAAACAGAAATCTCGAGGAAGCTCTCTCAATGGGGATGGATTGGTCCTTAAGAGAAGGTTGGCCATTTTCCTAAATTTTCTTTTAGGTTGTATTTTTAAGGGGGTGTCTTATGAAAGCCATGCAGTTAATAGAAGGTGTGAGGATGTTTTTAATTCATTTTCGAGTTGATTTGGGTGATGGTAAGTTAGGAAATTCCAAATAAGGGTGCTTAATGGGTAGTTTTTATCGGAAAGAGGCAAGTGAGAAGTGGACAACAGAGAAAGGGTCACTGGGAAATTTAGATATACATTATACATGTGCCATCTCAAAGAAGTATTTTAAAAGAATTTAAAATTACGTTACCTGGTATTAAGGTGAACAAAATTGGAAGTTGAAAATCGTGACGGTCATATTTAAGGTGTCACTGGTGTTCATCTGAAGGCTTCTTAGTTATATGTAATTTTGTCTTCTCATTACAGGTTATGCTTGGGCTGAGGATAAGGAGCATTGTGAAGAGTACGGACAAATGCTGCAGGCTGACCCTGGAAAAGTTAGTGCTAGAGCAAAGAAACGAGGCTTGCCGCAGGTAAATACAGAAGCACAGAAGTTTCATTTGTAGCTCTTACTGAATAAAATAAGCAGGAGCGTTTGATACGAGCGTGGACTGCGCGACGAGGGTAGCGCAATTGATGACTGATTCTTTGCAGCCTGTTGTGAAGGCGCTCTTTTATCGAAAGTCCTCTGTAATCACAGGGAACGCTATTACAACGAGCAAGTAGAACAAAGTCAAATATGGCAAGGAACCAGTGGGATCTCATTACGAAATTGAGCAAACTCTACAGAGCTAGGGAGGGGGAGGGAGGCTACATATAGTAACATGTCGCGACTGATTTTAGAACAAGTTGCGTCCGATCTTGCGAGAAAGTGGCACGAGTTTCCATCCATAACTGTACAGTGTTAGTAGCCAGTGGTGTCCAGATCACTTTCGCCTTTCGACCAAAATTGTTCTCAGACGTACAGATTACTTCAATCTCTAAGTAGGCTTTGAGTTAAGTAAAATAGTAAGTTTTTAGGGAAATTGCGGTGCTGTATCGTTAGGGGGTATAGCAGGATAAGATGATTTATGAACTGAATTGATGTGTAAATTAGCCACCGTTAAGAGTTCCTAAAGCTGACGTTTCGAACGTTAACCCTTTGTCAGCATTAGAAACCCTAAAGCTGACGAAGGATAACTGTTATGGCTTATCTTCTCCACTGATTAGCTTGGCACTCTTGGAGTGGGGAATCACCATGCGGAAATCCAGGTTGTGGATGAAATTTACGACAATTATGCTGCAAAGAAGATGGGAGTTGATCATCTTGGACAGGTAGAAAAAAGGGCACTTACGTCTTAACCCTTTAACTCCCAGATCAAATTTGTAATTCTCCATACTGTCAACCATACAATTGTTATGATGTTAGTTCAGAGAATTAAGTATTGGATCAACTAATTATCCGCAAATTGATATTTTTCAATATATGTAATTTTCAAATACTGTATTGATATTGTAAGGAGAAATTAAGTCTTAGTCACTCATGGGATCTCTGACTTGCAGGGAGTGAGGCATGTGAGCAATTGAAGATCTTTTAGGAAAGCTGCTTGATATTTTTCTTGAGCTTGTAGCAAATATCTTTTCTTCGTCTCTCTCGTTACATTTCAAACCTGATAATAATTCTCTCAGTTCTTGTGTTTATCAATTGTTACTCATTCAGTTACCAACTACCACGACTACCAACTCCAACAGCATCAACTGGGTCTCAGTAGAACTCTTTGGTTTAGGGTTAGTTTGGTTGCCAATGATCTTGTCAACAATTATATAATTTATGTTTAAAAGGTTTGTGTGATGATCCACAGTGGCAGTAGAGGACTTGGACATCAAGTGGCCACTGGTAAATGGTTTATATACCGTTCCTCTCTTTACGATAGATAAATGAATGTATTATCGACTTAACTTATGTCTCCACAGAAGGCAAGACTTGATTATTTTCCAGGTGATCGCTGTCACCCGAGTCATGCATTCTTGATTTCTTCATTTTACAGATGCACTGGTAGAAATGGAGAAAGCCATGAAAAGGGACAAGATTGAAGTCAACGACAGACAGGTTTGCTAACAGTGTAGTGCATTTAAGTCTGTGCATTAAATTTGTATTTTGTCAAGTATTCCACGACAATTGCACTTGTCATGGCCGTCTACATTGACAAAGAAACTTGTAATGACATCTATTAAGTGGAACTTGCTAAAGTAGAATTTCCCTTAAGCTTTGTTTGCAGTTGCTCCAACAAGTATTTTTATCCAGGCATCTAATTTAGTAGAGTAGGGATAACGAGCCTTGATTAATTTACCACATCTACAGAAATGATATCTCTATACATCATTACATGAGCAATTGCTTCCAGTGCAATTATAGTTGGATGGTTTTGGGGAAGTTTCGCTGTGATAGGTGTAATATTAATTGACTTTGTCTCTTTTCTCCGTTATTGGTATCTGTTGAGTCGATTTACACTGTGCGATCAATGGTCAGCTGAACGAACGGCCCTATAAAAGCACGTGGAGAAATAGTACGTTTTCATTAGCGATGGAATCAGAGAAGTTAAGACTGTTCTCAAAACAATGAAGTTGAAAATCGGATTCGCAAGCTCAACTTAGCCAGGGTATAAGAGTTCACGTTAAATCATTCATGTTTTTAGCCTGGTAAATTTTGTCTTCTCCAATTTCCCTTATTTGTCGGTTTTAGAACAAGACAACTTACTGAGACAAAAGTTTTCATGATCAACCGTCTAAACTGCTCGCTTCTCCTAAGGATTACTACAAACAATCACAATTGTAATGCTCTACTCTAACGGGTCTGAAATCGTAAGTTCTGATTAGTTTATTCTTCCCCTTATTTGGATGGTTCCGACGATTTGTTTCTCGTTTTAAACACAAGTGTTGACAACAATATAATTGGTTCCTTTACAGCTTGCTTGTGCCAGAGTTAACTCACAAGAAGGTCAAGATTACCTCAAAGGCATGGCTGCAGCAGCGAATTACGCTTGGGTCAACCGTTCAACGATGACATTTTTGACAAGACAGGCTTTCGGAAAAATCTTCAATAGTACCCCTTACGACTTAGACATGCAAGTGATCTATGACGTGTCACACAACATGGCAAAGATCGAAGAACATGTATTCTTTATTGATCTTACAACAATATCTTCAGTTCTTTGGATTATATATATATATATATATATATATATATATATATATATATAATATATGAGGCCCAGAAGGCCGAAACAGTACTGTCTGCAGTTAGATATAGCTCTTTGGCATACAAAGCTTTGCTTTCATGTCCAAATTGAGCACTCTACTAGGATGAGTCATTGCTGCTAGCATTATGCATGCTCACTAGTTTTTCTAGTTTGAGCACTCTGGCATGGCTTAGATGATCCCACATATGTGAGATCACTTGGGGTGGCTATATGGTCTTACCTCCATCCTAGCATCAGCACAGCACTGATGAGGCCCAGAAGGCCGAAACAGTACTGTCTGCAGTTAGTTATATATATAAAATATATATATATATATATATACACACAATTATTTTAACTTTTGAAATTACTTAATTACTTACCTTAGCTAGTAGATTAGATATTGGACGGTGTACAGAAGACTCTCTTAGTACACAGGAAAGGATCAACCCGTGCATTTCCTCCTCATCATCCGCTTATCCCAGTGGATTATCAGGTCGGCTATTCACTGTTTACTACTCCTTTCGATCGCAAGGTTTAAGGTTTATTTTATTTTACTTTTTTAAGTTAGAAATCGTTGTTTGAGTGCTTACAGTCGTTCGCTCCAAGGTTTTTTACTGGTCCAACACTTTTCGTGTTGGGCTATTTCTTTCCCAGTTTTAATCGCATTCTTCGTCACGTTCATTCTCCCTTCCCACCGTTTCCCTTCAATCGCTCGATGATTGGAACCCGCAGAGCACCATACTTCCTTTTGAGGGCAAGCACCTTTCTTGTTTTACTTTTACATTCTTTTGTCTTCGGGTTCATTTATTCGCTTCTTCCTTGGCCCCTTTTTCTCGACTGAGGGCGCAGGTGGCTCAACAGGCAGCGTTTTGTTTCACGACTCTAAATTAATGAAAACTTTCTTTGCTCTTGCTGAGATACATGTACTCATCGTCTTGTCCATTATTTTATCAGTTGACTGGTCAACCTGTACTGATTGGAGGAACCATGGGCACGTGTAGGTAAGGTAAAGTGTAGGTGTAGGTGTAGGTAGGTAGTGTAGGTGTAGGTAAGTTAAAAAGTAGTCTCGGGGAAGTAACGTTCAAAGGTATTGTTATTATTGTAGGTGTTTGCTATTATTGTTGGTGTTTTCGATCCCTATACATATAGCCTTATGAAAAACACTTTTTCACGAGGGACGAAACTATTGGTTATCTTGAGCAGACATGGAGACCCAAATTGTTCCATGTTTTGTTTGGTTTTCAGTTATGTTTTGACAGGAACGGAAAAGGGAATGAACCAGACGTTTGGTACCACGTGTCACGGAGCGGTAAGTTCATATATTATACGCAATATTGTTTCTTGATTTGAAAGCATGATGACATAAAAAATGCAAAATGACCACAGCATTTCCTGGTTTCAAACCTTGGGTTGGATAAGGTTTGAAACGTGTAAGCAAATAGGTTTGTTTGTTATGATTTTTTCTTTCCCATTTTCCCAGAAAGTATTTTGAAATGGATATTTATATATATATATTATCTATCTATCCATTTTTCTTCAGGGAAGGGCATTATCAAAATCAAAGTCACGGTGTGTGTTAGTAGTACTAAGAATAAAGTCATCAGCTGGTCCAACTTGACCTAGTCATAAACATAGTTCCATTCATGCAGTTTTAATTGTCCTTTCCATTCTCTTTCAGCCGAAATATTGACTATCAAGAAGTTCTCAATGGTCTTAAATCCAAAGGAATCTCAATAAGAGTGGCTTCCCCAAAACTGGTTATGGAAGAGGTAACGAATCAGTAAATGGCCGCCTTTTTTTTTAAAATTCGTTTTCATGCTGTAGCTTCCATGGCACTGCATCAAAAGCTGTTGAAATCTTAAAAAAAGAAAATGTGTGTTAATTGTGTGCATTTTTGTTCAGCTTTTTAACAGGCTCCTGAGTCTTATAAAAACGTCACTGATGTCGTTAACACTCGTAAGTATAAGCGTCTCTTGTTGTTCGATGTTACTTGCTTTTCAGGTTTTCATTGTTGCAGGTTTGCGTTGTGTTGTCAACGGTTTACAAAGAAAACAATCCCTCAAGATACATTTTAACTCCAAGAACTTCCGAGACAATGAGATTCTAACCTAAAGACGACAGCTCGTTGACGATGCAGGATTCCCTACCTTAGACACGAACTCGTTCTTCTGCTTATAAGGTGTCCTATCCGGCTGAGATAACTAAGAGTCGTTAGAGTCAGTTTCTTTTCCCTTCAAAGCAAATCATGTTTTTCCTTTCTGCAATCGGTTCACTTATCTTCAACGTCAAACACTGAAGTGCCTCCGTAATCAAGTTTTCACCTCTTTGAACTTGAGAAGCATAATAGAGAATTCCCCTGTGAAATGTTTGCATTAGTTCCGTAGAAAGTTAAATTTGGAAAAAATCATGAAATATTCTGATCACGAAACTGATGATGTCGTTTACTCGATCCAGGACATCATCATCATTGATTGTGTAAACACCCATCTCTGTCAAAGTGTGGTTACTTGACATATTGGTGTCCGTAATGTTTAACATAGACTGACAACACCGGAATCGATGATCTGATACTATACGCAGATTAAGTGCGGTGACTGTACATGTTGGTGTCTGCAATGCTTGACATAGCCTGGCATTTATAGGTATGAAAAAAGAACTATTTAAAATTTGTTTTTGGATTTTAATGTCCCTTATCAGATTGCATGAAAGTAAGCAAGATTTGATTGGTTCATCTTTGCTAAACAAGCTGGTTCAAGTTAGAATCGATAATAAGTCGATACTAGCACTAAAGATTGATGTTTTGCGGTAGCGATTTGTACTTATCACAAACGATTGGTGGCAGCACTGACGATTGGTATCGTTACAATTTCTGTATTTTACAAATAACACAAGCCATACTCGTTTAACACTATCAACTGACATTAAAACCTATAATTGAAATTAAGCGCTATCGATCTGTCTCGGAACACCAGCGATTTACAACTGGCGCTTTTAATTGGAGTCTTACAACGGCGATTGGTGGAACAACACAAGCGATTGAGGCTTAGGGCTAATGATTGAACATTTTTTAGAGCGGAGACTAAATTGATTTTAAAACATGATTTGTTGATAGCTCTAACGATTGAGTTTCATCACTAACGAGTGATAATTTTGGCACAAATGGCTCCCCATACTTTCCATGTTGGTATTTGTAATGCTTCACAGAGACTGACAACACCGGCATCGGTGATCTGATTACCACGCAGATTAAGTGCGGTGACTTTACATGTTGGTGTCTGTAATGCTTGACATAGACTAGCAACACCGGCATCGGTGATCTGATTACCAACCAGATCAAGTTCGGTGACTTTACATGTTGGTGCCTGTAATGCTTGACAAAGACTGACAACACCGGCATCGTTGATCTGATTATGACCCAGATGAAGTTCGGTGACTTGACATGTTGGTGTCTGTAATTCTTGACATAGACTGGCAATACCGGTATCGGTAACCTCCCCACCACCCAGTTCAAGCGTGGTGATTCTATTCCATTCAGATTCCTCCTCTGCATTGAGCGCACCAAAAACATTTAATGTAAAAGACACAACAGGGCAGTCCACATACGCCATCCCGACGCGAGAAAGATCAAAACGTCCATTACGTATGCAGAATATGTCGTGAAATCTCCTTACTATTCCCTTAGCAAACTCGATGTCTTCGTATTGTAGGAGACATTTAGAAATTAAAAGCCCCCTTGTGCATTCATCTGCTGATAGGTCGTCGCTGAGAAATTTGTTGATAATCAACTTTTCCACAAATTCGTTGTCTTTTTGCTTGGACAAAATACCCGACATAAATAGAACTACTTCTGTAGACTCATGTCTGAGGTGAATTGTTCTTGTCTTTACAAAGCAACGAGCCGCTAAGTACTCTTGGACAGTCAAGTGTGTAAAAAAAAAATGTTTAGTCGTCGTAGAAAAAGATTTTCTGAAAGGAGGACCGCAATGAAGAAGACCGCTTCCACACAGCCTTTCAAACTCGTGTAAGTCAAGAGTTTTCAAATCCTCTTTAAGGAAAAGAAACCTCCTCTCCAGAAGAAGTTGAGCAGCCAGCTCTGATAATTCATCCAGAGTCTCTTCGAGAGAGGCTCTTTTCTTTTTATCGTGCTTTTGCACGAACATGTTGACCACTTCATCATAAAGGTCACTTGTTTTCACTGGGAGAGGATTATTCTTCTTTGATTGCTGTAGAGTATATTCAAAGAAGGAGCACATAAGAAAACAGAGCACAGGAATGTGGGCAAAGCTGATAAGATTGACATTCTTTGTAATGTGGTCAATTACAATATTTTTCATTCGGTCGTTGTTTTTAAAATACTTTGCAATGTATTCTTTTACTTGTGGCTCGGAAAATCCTGTAATTTCAACGTATCTATCAAAATAGATGTCTTTGGCTTTTATTTTGTCAGATTCATCGGGTCTTGACGTGATCATGACGACTGAACCTC
Source organism: Pocillopora damicornis (assembly GCF_964200805.1). Classification (NCBI taxonomy): domain Eukaryota; kingdom Metazoa; phylum Cnidaria; class Anthozoa; order Scleractinia; family Pocilloporidae; genus Pocillopora; species Pocillopora damicornis. The sequence goes on along the minus strand of NC_142674.1, from coordinate 11,297,981 downwards.
TCAGTATTTTTCCTTTGATAAGCTTGGCACACAGTGCTGCTACTGGCATTTTCTTTTTGGCGTTATTTGGGTACTTCTCATCTGAATCACTAGCAATGTACTCTTGTTGTGAACACTCGTCATACCCGTCGATTATAAACAAAACTTCTTCGGAATGATGAACAGTGTACTCAAATATAGAGTCGTCGATGTTTGAGTGGTCGTCTAGCACTGAGGATCGGTTTAGTATATCCTCCAAGGTAACAGGGTCGTCCCCAAGTAGATTAAGCTGACGGAACGTAAGTAAGTATGCGAACTTAAAATCAGGTACTTCTGCATTTGCTCCGGATCGAAACAATTCGTTGTCAGCCCAATCTCTGATCACCTTTTGACAAAACAGTGTTTTACCAATGCCTGCCTTTCCAGTGACAAGAACAGATTCAGGATGTTTTCCGTCAGTTGGGATGAAAATTTCTTGAGAGCTTTTAATTTGCTTTCCACCAATTTGACCATACTGGCGAAGGCGTTCTTTTCTTTTCACATCGAGATCCTCGACTGGTTTTCTTCCATGTTGCATGAGGATGTTGGTGAATATGTGATCTGTTCTCACATTGGACATGGTCGGTGAGGCATTAGCGAGGTACTCGGTTCGGCTTCTTATTGATTCTTTTAACGCATCGGAGTATTCTGCTACAGCTGAAAAGAAAACCGTTACCTCCATTTATTTTCATAAACTATTCATGTACTAACTTTTTCAATGCTCGACGAAGAATCATTGAAACGCGATTGTTTCATTGACTATCACACTCGCTGAGTTTTGCTTTAATTAGGCTTTCCAAAGGTGCAAGTTAATCTCGAATCCGTTTGCAATTAATTGACACCAAATTCCGACAGACCAATTGAAAAAGCGTAGCAAGGGGTTGGTGTGAAGGTTAAATTATTTCATTCTTAATAATATGCCTGCAAACATTTCAGAACGCTCATTAGATGAGAACACGTCAATTAATCCCAAACAGCGCAGTAAGTTGAGATTTAGAGCAGAAAGTTGGAATTGATTGTAGACAGATGAAACAGTTTGATTGCTAGGAGAGTCACAAAAGCGTAACAAAATAAAATAGCGGAGAGGTTAGGGGAAGGTAACAATCTTTTTAATCCAGAGTTTGATGAAGAATGCAAAAAATAAAATACAAACAAAGCACAAACAACTGGCCAATAGTCTAGAAGGTTTGTGCATTGAAAAATATGAATCGGAGGCCCTTAACAAACTTCTTGTGGAATTTCTCACAATAGTTTGTCAGAAAGACGAGGAAGATTCCGGAATTCCGGAATCCAGCACTCACAGCGTGGAATCCAGAATCTAGTACTGTTCTGGATTACCTTACATGAGGCGTGGGATATCTTTCTTGTACTGATTATTGCTGTCGACCGATACCTAAGAGACTAAGAGTGCAAAAATCCGATTGTTCTTGACGGTGAGTATAAAATCTCGACCCAAATGTTTGGGGAAAAGCCCGACTACTCCAGCACAAGGTAAAGGCAAGCGGCCGAACCAGCGAGCCATGACACGGAAAAAAAAAAGGAAAGAAAGAAACAACTAAAGAGGAAAAAAGAGTCATATTATGCTTTTGTATTATTAAAAAGTATTCGCATGTTTTTTTTTTCGTGCAATTCGGGATAAAGCAGCACTTGTAAATTTTATTTAAATACTAAAAGTTGCTCTCGCCCGACAGGCTCGCGCAATTTGTTCGCTTTTGAAAAATTTGCTGGCGCTGTTTCATCCTAAATTTTACTCTAAATCATGTGATTACCAGCACTAACCGACCCATTTCCGTAGCGGTTCCAGGAATTTGTGGTACGGGAGTAACTAACTTTGACTTAGAAAACTTTTTGTGTGTGTGTTTACGCCAGAGGCCTTAGTACACTTAGTGGAGAGAATGCGTCCTGTCGTCTCCACTTCATCAAGAATTTTAGCTTTTTCCCATTTCTTTCTTTCGACGAACCCGACCAGGCAAATACTGTAGGACTTACTGCAGTTTTTTTGGTGCAAATAACCTTGGCAGGGAATCTTTTTGAACTGTGAGTTCTCTTTACTCCTCGCATGAGGAATAAAAAAATAGATAAATAACTCGCTTATCACCCAAAAAATTCATGGAAAAGCCAACACCTGGTCTTTTTTCTAATTTCGGGTCAGAGAGAAAGGGGTCAGTTCTAGTGGAAGATATTTCTCCGAGTTTGAGCTCTTGTTAATTGTAGGCATTCTATAATACTAAAATGAACTGATTGTTAAATTGCTTATCACCCTCTGATCAGAGGCCCTTCAATCTTCCTCTTCAAGTTTCCTTTCTCAAGAAAGATCAAAAGGCCGTGCACAGATTTTACCGTCAATACACAATACCTTTGTCTTCTGCTTTCTTTATAGGGTTAACGATTGCTTCCTTTAATTCATCCATGCTTTTACCAAACTGCTCTGTCATTTCATGCAGGCTTTTACCAATTTCATCCAATTTTTCTTTGATGCTGACTTCATCCATGATGCACTGTTTAAGAAGCTCTTTTTAGTGTTCTTCGAAATCAGGGCCCATGCATTCCTTCTTCAGATCATCAATAGCACTTCGATAACCAGTTCCTCCTAGTCTCACCAATGAATCTTGGATGTCCTGCCAGTGTTGATTGAATGTTGGGTCATCAACTGAGGAGTTGCTGACATGACCATAAACTGTGTTTCTGTAGCACTTGATACGAACGATATCTGCCTCGAAGGTTGTGTCTGTGGCAGGAGGAAGTGTATCCCAGCCTGTCGCTGGAGGAGCAAGACCACAAATGTTCCTCAGCAAGACCATAAGAAGAGTTATATCGAAATTCTTCGATGAAACTGAGGATCTGACAGCAGGATACAGTTTGCCCCATTGTATGGGATTTAACACTTTCTTTTTCAGTGATTGTAGCACTGTATGGACTGGAGGACTGGACAAAACTGTGTCTAGGTTACCGGTTGGACGCTTCTTTTCAAATGCTTCTCTCAGGACATCTGATCCGACATCCACCAGAAGCCTGCACAGCCGGGCGTAATTGGTTGTCTCTTTTGACGAATGAAACGAAGGTGCTGCAGCGGTGGCCATGGAGAAATACCGGATCGTTACTAGGAAAAGGTCTATGACTTTTTAACCAAGAAATTTGCTTGCTGCTTTTTCGTCAGTCTCCCAGGTCCAGCACTGAAAGAATGAATAAGATATTCGATTTCAAAACCAATTGACTCACACAAATATTTTCACTTGCAAAAGTGTTCGTTACATCTCAAGGTCACCAAGGGTATTGCATTAAACTGATTTTGAATACCTCTGGAGCACTGATTTCTCTTTTAAAATTGCTTGCAAATGCTTCTCGAATCTGTTTTTGCGTGACTTAAAAAAAAGCGTGACATATGGCCGTTTCACTTAGTGTGAAAATCAAACTGGCCTTTTCTTCAGATCCGAGTAGAACTCCTTCCTTTTAGCCGGCGCACTTTCCATACACGTAAATTAGGGGAATTTAGGGCAGCATTGCAGGGTTTTTGGCTGATAGCTTCCTAATTTCAATCACCAGCGTGTTTTACAGTGTATTCAAATATTGAAATAAAGTAAAGAGAAGATTAAGGTTGATCGCATCTGGGAAAAAAGAATTTCTTCGGATTCGGAATTCCACCAAAACAATCCGTATGATCATACTCCTTTACACTTCTATTTTGTTTAACCTGTGGCTGTCGGAAATGAGACTAAAAAATCTGCTATTTTTCCATTAGTTTACAGCAACATTTGCAATTTAGCCTCTGCTTCTTTGGTTAGTTCCTCCATGCTTCGCGAGTCCCGTCGGAGGTGCCACTGTGTCGGAAATGAGACTAAAGAATCTGCTATGTTCCGAAACTTCGCGTTTTATTTATGAAATCAACTTGATATCTTTCTCCCTCCCTCCCTCTCTCACGCTCCGGCCTCTCTCATTTTTAAATATATAATATGATCCTATTGTTCAATCATCTGTCACTAATCGCAAAAAATTAACCGGAAATCAATTAACGCTGAATAATCTCTCACATGGCAAAATTCTTGAATTAAACTCGATCTACATCGTAAAAGAGGTTATCGTTCATCGTGATGGTAAGTAATAACAAACTGTGTAATCGTTTGTCTCACGATGTAGTCAGTTCAGATGTAGATCGCGACGTTTCGACTGCTTGTTCCTAGTCTTCATCAGGCGATGGGGTCGACTGCACACTCGTTACCATTTGTATCAAGGCTATCTAATGCGATTGCATCGACCCCATCGCTTGATGAAGACAAGCAGCAAGCAGTCTAAACGTCGCGATCTGCATCGCAAGTGACTACATCGTGAGACAAACGATTAAACAATTTATCATAAACTTAATCTAGTCATATGTTTACTCTTATATCCGTGCGTTTTTGGGCTTCGATAATATTTCAAATGATAAATTGATTTTTTTCCTAAGGAATTACTCAATACGTATGTTATTATACTAAGACATAATTATCAACCGAACCCGATTTTTCGCAAAAAATGCTATCGATGACATTGATAAACATAAAAAGGACATCATACTGGTTCGATATTCATCACCGATAAATGATGTTATCCTCACGACAACTACCTTTTTACTTTCAGGAGATAAATTGTGTACATGTAACTTATTCTACAATTCGATTGCCACCTATTAGGTGGGTAGAGCCTCATGACAACGAAGTGGCAGCAGATAAACAAGTGAAGCACAATACAGCGTGAACGGGGGAAAAAACTGCACTAGGTGCTGCCGGTGAACATTGTACACAGGAAGCTAAGAATTAGACTACCGTTAAATTGACTTGACATGAGCTAAAAATTACCTCAGCGATTTTTTCACAAATGGTGAATACTGCAATCTTGTGTGATCCAAAACGTATTGTGGTAAAATTTCCGCACAGCCCCATACTTCATTATGCATTCAGTTCTTGAATGGAGAAAACAATGACTAAAACAATACATTGCCATTGGGAAAACAGATTTGTTTAACAATAGTATGGGGCTGTGCGGAAATTTTACCCGTATTGTTATTTTTAGTTTCTAATCGTGTCGTGTTTGTGAGTGATCTGTCGCGTATCAGGACTATACCAGGAATTCGATTTTAATCGTTGCGCAACCACATGAACCGATTTTAGTCGAATGATTTCGACAAACTCGGTAAGATTTAATCGATCGTTCGACTGTATGAGCCATTTTCTTCACCCTTAGTGACTTCTTTTTATGGTCAATTCAGCCTGTGTGCGGGCTAAAATAAAGACGGTCGGGAAGGTAAAATGCTTGCTAGCGCAGCGTAGATTCACTTGAGGTCGTAACGATGTGTTTATTACAAGTTGTAATAGACAAAAAGAACGTATTCAAACTGAAACTCGACTCAATATGGAATAATCTACAACTTATCTCCAAAGGTTGACTTGTGAGCTCTCACTCGGAGGCCCACTTGCAATTGGTTTGCGGTCATGGAAGCATAACGATTTCACCTGGTTATATTATCAGCTCCCTGCAACATGCGTTAATTTAGGTCAGTCAGGCTTCGATGTCTCAGCAGTCATCAGAATAGAAAAAAGTTGGTTGAGATAAAGGTTTGTCCATTTGCGGCCTAAGATGAAATCTCGTATTCAAGCGGATTTCATCGTCAAATGACGCAGACAATTTCAAGGAGGGGTATTCGGTGAGCTCACACTTGCAGTTTCCAAACACTAACCTTTGCTCTGCGCTATCAATAGTTTCCGTCACATCTTAACGCTTCTATGGAGATTACATTTCTACTGGACACATTCATCACAGAGTAGTAGCTCCACTTGCCGCAGGTTTTGGGTGAAATTTTGCTTCTGATTGTTTTCGCGTGTCTGACTGCGTGACATGGAAAGACTGGAACTATAGTAACCATGGATACCTTTGACGTAAATGACGCAGACTACAGAACAGGCGTCGTTGTTGCATTTTCGAGTCTTTTTTAGGGCCTGTTTACATGGAGATGGGGGACCCCAGGTGGGGTGAGGTAACCCGCCTAGCCGTGGTCGAAAAATAAAACACGTTTACATACAATCTTACAACCCCGGGGTGCTGGGGTGAGGTTTCTTGAGGTTTTTGTTGCGCTTGCAATTAAGGAGTTTGAGCAGAGGCGTCCCAAACTCACATCTCGAGAAAGACGAAAGATTAATTCTCGGACACACACATATAATTATTCATGAAAGCGTCACGCGTTGTTTTACGCGGTGTTAGGTTAGGCGAGGAACCGTTGACTTCATACGTTATACGGAATAGTTTGGGAAACGAAATATGGCCGATTTACAACGCTAAATATTCCGAAATGCGAACATTTTACACTCCTTGTGTGTCTGTTGCGGTTTCTGGCAGGCCCTTAATAAAAAAATTTAAAAAAACTATGTTAGTGTGTGAAATGGTATGTTGCTCTCACCAATCACCGCATTTGGGTTTGTATCTCGCACCAATCAGATTGCCGCACAAGGGTTTATATCTCACACCAATGATATCACAGCATTCGGATATCTTGCACCAATCACAGCGTTTAGTCATTCACACCAACCACAGCGTTTAGTCATTCACACCAATCACAGCGTTTTCTCGTACCAATCATATCACAGCTTTCTTGCAAATGATATCATGTGAAATCAGGTGGCTGTGCACAAAGAATGGCAAAAACAATAACTTTTGGGCTAATTTTGACAAGTGTAATGGTTTGTGGCCTTCGCGAGGGCCTCGTTGATTAGGATCGAGATTTATCGGGATATGAAAGGTTCGAATTTAACCTTTTTGTATCATTACCCAGGCAGTGAGGCCTGAGTTTAAATTTCGGCTTTCTTTTTCTTTTTTTTCTTTTCCTCGTTCAGCCAGAAATCGCCGTTCGGGCTCTAAAGCGCATGCGTCAGACCTGCGTATGCGTAGAGTAGGGCAATTGAGCACATGATAAGTATTTCTACGAGTTGTAGTTGTAGAGAGCTAGTACGGATTACATGATTTCTTGGGCGATGAAATCACGTAATCACTCCTGTTGGCAATGTTTTGATGAGGTTGGGCTAGCAAGGCAAACGAAATGAGGATTTTTCAAATCTGGAAACTCCCGGTACCGGTTGTTCCCGGTAACTCATTCTTATTCTGATAACTAGTTTTGAGAAGGATGCAATATTTTATAACAAAAACTCGATGCATAGGTTGTGCAAAAACCTTTAATTTGACTATACTTTTATAGCCAATACCAGTCCCTTCAAATGGTAAAATGTTAGGAGGTTCAGAGAAAAAATAATCTGCCATACATCTGCAGGATTTGATGTAGTTATTTTAATTACAAGAATATTAACTGATACTAGGAGATTTAATAATATTAAAAAAATAATAAAATTTGGTTGAAAAATTGGAATTCAGCACAGGCTGGATAAACAAGGTTCTTAGAAAAAGAAATGTGTACTAATGAAAAAGCTAAGCAAACTTTTTTACAACACCTCCCTGTACCTATATGGCATAAAGTAAAGTCTTTTGAAGTAGTCCTAATCCCAGTTTCATATGTTGAAAACACATGCACATGCAGATTTCCTGTAAACCTATAGTTTAAGCCTGTGATGACATCGAAATTTTGATGCACACCTCGAAAGGAGAACAAATAAATTTCCTGTTTCTATTTATTCAGTTTAGGTTGGTGAGGTAAAATTGAGTCAAACATTCAAGATGTACAATGACAGGTTCAAGAAATTTTCACAACTAATTTTTAAGGTTAGCCTATCTGGAACAATCATCTTGAACTGATGATGCCCAACAGAACTATCCGTGGTAAGAGGGCGGGCTTTCCTTTCTTCATTTAAAGAAATAATGATTTTATCATCTTTCCACAAGCTCAGTGGAAAGTGAGAGTGAATGAGACTGATAGTGTCTTTGTTACTTAAATAAATATCCAGAGCTGGGATAAAAAGTCAGACACAGTCTGCAAAACCTTCTTTGATTTTTTAACCAATTAAGGTAAAGCTTTACATTCTTGTTTTGTGATTATGTGGATGCCAATTACTGGTAATTTAACTTTTATGCATCAAAATACAAAAAATGTTCTCTTCATCCATGTGCCCTGAACATTACAGGGGAGGAGGCAGGTTAAATTAATAACATGAATTAAAATAAGAGGGCCCACATTAATTTCAGTCCTAATTAAAGGAGGATCCTTGTTTTTCCAGACACTTTGTAAAAGTATAATAAAGTTAAAATCTCGGACTTTACGATATGGCTCATTGTTTTCTTGTAACAGAATTACCAGTACATATACTATATAAACTATGTAGACCAACATATACAAGCATACTTACCAGGCAAAGACAAAGAACCTGAATTGTATGAATTAGTCAAAAAATATAAATAAGATCCACCTGAGTAACAAGGGATTGTTCTTCAAAACCTTGAGCTGAGGTCTGACTGTGAACGTAGCCACCACTCATGGAATGGACAGCCTCCATCCATTTCTTCTTGATCTCGTCGCAGGCGGATTCTTTTGCCAGCTGTAACATGTGTTTGCTGATGTCAAGGTGCTTTTGAAGGGCAGCGAACGCCGTGAAAACCTTGACGCATCCTTCTTCCTGACAAGAAAATTTCTCGCTTTCTTCTTCTGTCTGTGACAGATTGGGTAGTTGTCGCGATGACCTAGGTTCAGACATCTGCGTACGTTGTAGATAACTACCTACTTCTATGTTTGGGTTGCTGAACGTTTCCATTGTGACGAGCCTAGTGGGGCCTTGGGGTGTTCCAAACCGTGCCAGCTGGTCTGCACTATAGAACTTTCCAGGACCAATACCATAAGCACGCCACATTCTCAAGCCTCTATTCTCGTACGAGAAGTTATTCGATGCCTGTACGCCTGTCATGGTATGTTTGGTCATTGTTTGTGCGGATGGCTGAACTTGATACACTGCTGCATAGCAGCCCTTGACTCCACCGTACGATTCGATGGCGGTTTTCATGTCGCTGGCTGTTCTGATATCATGACCTTCATTTAGAAAGCGGCGCATGTGACTTTTGAGGACAGCGACCCGACGATCGCAGATGTCTTTGCCTGCTTGTAGTTCGCTAAAGTCGTAGCGCGTGATCTTGACACCAGTGCGGTCAACGATGCTGGGGAGCGAAAGCAGAAGATAACCGCAGTGGTAACAACCGGCGTTGTCTGATCTCAACTACACTTGGCTGAGATTTGGCTTCAAAGCCTTCAGTGTTGTCAACGTGTGTTCGATTATAGACGCCACCGCAAACCAGTTCTGAGTGCACTCATCAAATATATGGATGTAGGTTCGTGTCTGAAGAGAATATTAGAGTGGTTAAATAAAAAAAACAAACCAAAAATTCAACCCGGAATCTCTGACACATTTTTTGGTTTTGGCTTCGGGGCAGTTAGTTGTCCGAGCTCGAATAAACTCGCCTTTTCATATTTTCGCGTTCGTGCAGTCAGTGTGCAAAAAAAATTTGCACTGAATTTTCCTTCAGATTTTATTAAAGAGTTATATGCTAACTTGGAAAAAAGAATGACTCTAGTACTGTTTCAACATTAAACAAACCTCAATTTCCTCGTTGTCTGCTTTGTTAATGGTAACAGTAATGTGCCAGGGCTTTCCTTTTTTGGCAAACCAATCGCGCTGCGTCTAACACGCTGCTTTGTGAAAGGGCATCGACTGCAGCGGTCTTTGCAGCATCTTGGTGAACAGGTCGCACAATGTGCGACTTCCATTCTTCAAGTTTTGGTGTGGCCGATTGGAGATCATGCTCGAGTTCCTCCTCTTTCTCCTTGTTGCTATGGAGAGAAAGAGAATGTAAGAAACAACAAAATTCATTGTATATGACGGCATCCTACTAAGTGCTGCTAAAATTCAATTTTTGATTGCAACATGTGGGATACGCAAGTTACGTTAAGTTTTGCTTTTCTTGTTTCTTTTCTTTCTTCTTACATCTTCAACGGCCACTTTTCCATTATCTTCCAAATTCATTTCGGCTGTGGATACCGAAATAAAACGAACATGTAAATAAAACGGCAGATGTAGATTCTATAAGAATTGTATTAATAAATGAAAGAAGCACTCGACTCAGGCTAAGCTAACGCTAACCCACACAAGGCTGGAAATCAAGACTGTTCTCTACCTTTTCATACTTTCCTTTCACATAGAACTCAAACATAAGAACCATGGGAACAATAATCCTCACCCCACCCTACTACTACAAGCCAAACGTAACCTATTTTGATTGAACTAAGATATTATCAGCCTGCAAGATCCATTGTTCTTGGTGGGACTGTCAGTACAACCATTGTCTGCCTTAACTAAAGGTTGATTACCTTTCAATTGCTTCAGCTTTACTTGTCGCTCTTTCCTTTCTCCCTGATCTCCGAGATCTTCCAGTCTGTAAAAAACTTTTTTAAGGAAAATAAACTGAACAGGACAGTGTATAAAATGTGACATCAAACCTTCAAGACAGTAAAGTTCCAGAACACCAGTTCCGCCCGTTCCGTTGAAATGTTTTCTGACAATAAATGCATTCAAGCCCAAACCACCTAAGACTGACGTTGAGGCTGGTAGTCTAGTAACCATAACCGCGTGAACAATTCTTTGTGCAAAAAATGCTGAGCTGTCAAGTTCGACTGTCAAATTGGGCCTTTTTCTTAAGCGAAAAAACAAACAAACAAAAAAACAAAACAAACCAAGGGCTACCCAAAAGATAATTGCCATATTTCTCTGTTTTTGTTTTTGTTTTTTCATCTTCACCTACTTGTGTTCTTCTTCGTCAATTTGCTTGGCGAGAGAAATTCTTCTCCTAATGGAGGACATAAATGACACATTAACTGGAAAGGAGTCCAGCTCGTTTCCTGCAACGCGAAATTTGAAAAGAATAAAATCAAGAAAACAAATATGAAAAAAAAAAAATAAAACAAATAAACGAACGACACGAGAAACTGTAAGTTAACCCTTAAACGCCTATTAATGACCGGCATCTAGTTTCTTCTGACAGCATCACTCCTGAATCAAACATAAAGGTCACGAGAATAAAGGGAACGACCATCAAAAGAAACTCTTGATTGTTAAACAAATTCTCCTTGTTAGTTCCATAGAAAATTCATGGAAAATGGTGTGGAGAAAATGCAAACTGATTTTTAAGGGTGTAAAGGGTTAAATTGTAGTCGTGCTCAGTAAACTCCTAAAGACGATTACGATGTACCTTTTCCTCCTAAAATATTTGTTGCAGCTAAAAGAAATATTTATCAACTAGAGGGGTATCATCTTCGTGCGATGACAAATTTCCTTAACCCTGTGATCCATAAGAGTGACCAACCTCCAACTTCTCCCAACGACTGTCACACCCAAGTAAATATTTTTAAAAAGGTTATAAATGTATCAAACACAAGATATTGGGTACTTAAAATTAACCTCTAACCTTGTTATCAAATGGGTATCCAATCATTCTCCTGTTAACAAAGCTATCCGTACTTGCATTAGGTATGATCTATGGAAGCAATGGTCCTCGAAATGCTCCGAAAGCACACGCAAATCTTTTGGAAGAAATGTCCTTCCAATGACATGAATCCATGCACGTCAGTAAATGGGGTATTTTGGCAAGCTAAAAAAGCGAAGCTTGGGATCCTGCTTGTTTTTTACCAGACTAATGCCCTCGAACGCTTCGCAATTAGCCATTTTACTAGGGAAAACCCCAGGATAACCCCAACTACGAAAGAACGGAGCAACCATTACACGTCATCAACCCAAAATGCCTTGCGCACCTAAAAAGACGGAGAACGCGGGTAGTTCGAACTTGTTGTGAAGGCCAGTTTTGAAGGCCGAAAAAAATTAGCAAGGTTAGAGGTATGATTTTAAGTACCACATATCTTGAGTTGATACATTTAGAGCCTTTTTCGCAGTATTTGCTTTAACACTGAAGGTTCCCTTTTGATCGATTTTGATTGATCGGTCTGGTCTCCATGGACTTGTCAAAGGCTTTCGACACCTTACCTCATGAACTGATTGTTTTGAAATTAAAAGAATATGGAGCAGATGAAGCAACAACCTCCCTGATAAAATATCATTTATCAAATCGATTCCAAAGGGTGAGACTGGGGGATACGCTTTCCAATTGGCAACCTATATGCAATGGTGTACCACAGGGATCCATCCTCGGCCCTTTATTATTCAACATCTTCATGAATGATCTTTCATATGTCATCAAGAAGTGCACTCTGTCCATTTACGCTGATGACACTCAAATCTTTTACGCCGACAATCAACTCTCCAAAGTTGAAGAAACAATCAACAATGATCTTATTAGTGCTGATATATGGTTTGCGCGTAATGGTATGAAGAGGAACAGTTCAAAATACCAGGCTATGGTGTTGGGAAAACACAAGGGAACTGATGAACCAGTGTTTAAGTGTGAGGAGTCACAACTTCCCATATCCAACACAATGGAACTTCTTGGCGTGACAATCGAGGATAAATTAAATTTTGAAAAGCACATTGCTAAAATATGTAGAAAAATCAGTCAACAAGTCGCCGTATTAAAAAGGATGCAGAAAATGTTGTCTTTTGAGACTAGAAGGGATCTTTATAAAGCTTTCATTTTACCACACTTTAATTACTGCTCCGAAACGTGGCACTTCTGTAATAAAAAGTCAGCTGACAAGTTAGAGTTGGTGAACAAACGTGCGCTCCGTTTTGTTTTTAGAGATAAGTACTCGCCTTATGAGGAACTTTGTAAGCGTATCGGTCTCTCAAGTCTTCGTGAACAGCGATTAGGAAAAATATATTGTCCTCTGTCTTTATGATATTAGCCAGTGATGCAGGTCCAAAAAGCTTACGTGATCTTATAACAGTAAGGTGCTCCACTTATAACCTTAGGGGCACCACAATACTGGACCTCCCAAAAGTAAAATCAACAACCTTCGGGTTAAGATCATGGAGATATGCTGCATCGAAATTATGGAACGCTTTACCGGACGAGTCTCGAAAGATACAAACATTTACTACTTTTAAAAATTGCTTAAAAACATTAGATCTCACGGGACTCTGGTGCGGTGAGGATCTATCCTTGATTATATTTACTGTTTTTAATGATTACATTTTATACATTTTACTTGGTGACTACATTGTTAAATTCTTATAATTTAATATTAGCTAGTTCTTAATCTTAATTTATTTAAATTTATATACCTTCATAAGGCTTTATAATTTCCTTTTCTCTTTTTATTTCGTGGCGTACCTGTAAACTAGCTTTTAGCTAGGCGTTCTGACCACGTTAAATAAATTGATTGATTGATTGATTGATTGAGGTCTTGAGAATAGGAGAAATGATCCCCAAGTAAAGAAGCTCTTGATTGTTAGACGAAATCCCCATGTCAACACCTTAAGAATTATATAAGGAACAGCTGCATGGAGAATTATTTGCATACTAACCTTAAGGTATAAATTTTTATGTAACTAAAAAGGAGATTTAGACTATGGCACCTTAAAGGTGGCCTCATGGTTAGTGCGCTCGAGACGTCTTCGCTTTGCAGTTCCCTCATCTTCATCATAATCACTGCGAACAGGAAACATTTAAGTTAAATTTTGATAAAAAGAGAGTCATTTACCTCAGTTTACAGGTTGACAGTCATGAAAATCATTTCAGAAGGAGAAGCCTGAAACAAATTCAAGCTCCGATGGAAATTGAAGTCCATTACAAATATGCTAATGTAGATGTGGTGTGTACCTCCTTCTATGAATGAGCTCCAAAATTGAAGATAATTCTTGGAAGTGGCCTTGCTCCACCATTCTGTCTGCCTCGTCAATCACAAGGTATCTCAAGTTCTCCAAACGGCAGACATGCTCTTCACCCTGAAATTAAACGCCGCCAGAAGATATCTCAAGAATCATCCATTTGATAGAAAAAGGCTACACTCCAATTTCACCGTTGGGTATATGAAAAAGAAAAAAAACGCCCGGCACTGATGTTTACAGAGGAGTAGAAAATGCTTACAGCTGTACTTATCATTTTTACGGCGCTTTACGAACGGAAAAAACTTACACGACATTGGAAATCCAAATTCATGCTGAAAACTACACAGGACAATTGATCTCATGAGAAACATACCTAAATGTACAAGTGCGTGTCGACTGTTTCAGATCTCTAAAAGAAAGTGAATCAGTACAACTTATGATACATGAGGTACTTACCTCGGAAATCAAATCCCACAGTCTTCTCGGGGTGGCTACTATTATCTCAGGACACTTGTTCAAAAGCCTCTGTTGTTTTTGAGGTGCCATTCCTCCAACCACAGCAACAATCTTGAAAAAAAGGAATTGTTTACTGATTCGAATGACTTTGAGGTACTTTGTTTGGTGGGTATTTCTCCAATAAAAGATAAAGTTGAAACAGGACTAGAAGGGGTGGCAAGGGAGTGGAGGGTAGGGGGTAAATGGTACATCATAAGGGCTGAGATTGTAATTCTCTGAACAAAAGGGTTTTTATGTACTTTGCTGGTGAAGGGGCAAAGATAAAATAAATATTTCTGTCTAGAATATCGTACCAAAAAACAATAGAGTTTATGTTTGAGGGAATAACTATGTTTTCAGCACTTACTCATCATTATTTGAATTGCTTAAGCCTACTGTGGCTACAAATTCATGTTTCCCCAAAAAAATTAAAAAATGCTTTCCAAACAAGAGATAGGTTTGCATTCTGTGCCACTGAAAAGAGGAAAATTGAAGGCTCAGGCGACAAAATTGACTTGGGCCAATAAAAATAAAGTAATAATTGAGTTTCTAACAATGGGAAAACAGAATCTAACTGTGGAGATGACTTCCAAATTGTCAATTTAAGTACATGATGTTACCTCTAAAGATGTGTGTTTTGTAGCCTGTTTGAGATGATTTTTTATTTCCATAGGCAATTCTCTGGTTGGTGTCATTATCAACGCCAGGAGTGGTTTCTTGAGCTTGGATGTTCCATTACCAGTTTCTTTGGCATTTGTGGTATTATTTTTGGTTGTATTTTCTGTAATTTCACCTGCTTCTTGACTGGACTTGTGGTCAAGGATGTGGGTGAGAATTAGAATCCCAAAGGTTAGTGTTTTACCTGAACCCTAATAAATACCAAAAATTTTTTATCATAACTTCAACAGACAATTTCAAGACATTATCCAACAAATGATATGAGAACTATGAAACTTACAACTTGAAGGGACTTATCTTGACAATCTTATTGTAATGCACATTTTTGTATAAATAATGTTCTATCAACCAACTATAGGAAGATATAGAATGCCTACATATAGAAGGAAGAACTATTACATTAGTTCTTAAGAGAGCAAAATTTAACCATCAGTCTGTCAGTCAGTCAGAGCTCTCTCTCAAGAGGTTCATCAAACACATACTTTCAGCTCAACAGCTCTCCTCAAGAGTGCTTTTACAAAAGTCATATTTACAATTATTCAACAATCACTTAGTACTTAGACAATAATTAAGGTCAAAGACCAGCTCTAAAGAAACAGAAACTGTTTGCTATAATGTGTGGGAAAGTCTTGTTACCCATAAATGAGCTAAATGAGCTAGGTGTAGATCATAGTAGACACATGTACATGTTGAAAATTATTTTTTTTCCTCTCTCTCTACCTCTTGAAAAAAAAAAAAAAAAGGATTCCTCAAAATAGTTGTGAAACCAAGTAAACAAACAATACACATAAAAAAAGAGACCTCCACCAATCTAACTGCTGTGATTCAACTCACTGTTTCTGCTGCACCAATGATGTCCCTGTGGTGGAATATTGCAGGTGGAAGGGAGAGAGTCTGTATAGGGGTTGGTGTAGTAAAACTTTCTTCACTGAGTCCTCTCTGAACTTCTTTGGGAACACCAAGGACTTCCCAAGAACTCATATCTACCATGGGCTCTAAAGTTTAGTTCAATCAAAATAAATAATTTAGCTATAAAATATGATTGCATCTTAAACTCATAGTGTTAGTGAGAAATATCATTTTAACAGTTGAACGGAATGGGTAATTTGTTCCTGTATAGATATGAAATATGTTTATAGAGGTTTCATAATCTAAATTGATAAACACTTAATTAATAAATAACAATACAGTAATAAAAAATTTATCAGTAAAATTACATTATTTATTACACCCATTTTGAAATCACTGGTGGTCCCTATAATCTGATTGGCTCTAATTGATACAATTTACTCACAAATTGCACCATTTTTTGCCTTAAATTGCATCTTTTTTCCAGCTAATGAGGAGGCTACACTAAAGATAAAACAACCAATCAGATTTCAAGGCTCGTTTAAAGTAACCAATCAAATTGCAGGAAAATGAAAGACAAAGAGTATCACATGGCAAATTTTGCAACTTTTGTTTCCAAAACTCTTACTCCCCCCCCCCCCCAAAAAAAAAAAAAAAAATGGATGAATTTAATTTCAGACCGGCTCAGTACTGCAGCAATAAAATATTTGAACTTACCAAGTCCTGTATTTGGGTGATTTCAAAATAGATGTAATAAAGTGGTCATTGAACCTCGTGTCATGTAATTTTGATCTGAAATCATACTTGTGATTTCAAATCGAACTCATGCTGCATGCTTGGTTGAGTTTGAAATCACGCATATGATTTCAGCACAAATTGCACTCCACTTAGTTCAATTACCATTATTTATAGAAAATCATATCTTTGCCAACATAATATTATCTACACAAAATGTGTTTGATTCTCTTCTTAATAATAAAATTCAAGGACAATCATTGGAGTAAAATTGTACTTTGTTTTGTGCATTTCCCATCCATAATTCCTTAAATTAAATCTTACCTGGAGGATCTTCCACCAGTCTATTGTCAGTGACCATTTCTACTCTGTTTTGCTCTTCTGACTGGGCTTTACTTTGGGCCTTGTTTTTCTTTTTCCTCTTCTTTTTTCCCTTTGTCTATTGGTCATTCTTTGTGCTTTTTTCAAGTTGTGTGGATGGTGTGGTAACGGTTTTTTTCAGATTAGCCTGAAGATTTAAATCAAAAGACAATACTATGTAGCTTTTTTTTTTTTTTTTTTCCTGTGAGCCAAACTTCTAGAGAAAACCAAAAAAAAAGCTTCTATTCTTAGATATACATAACTGTGCATGTATGGGTAAAGACTGAAAAAATGCATGAGCCCTTGGGACAATGCAGTCTGCTGTCTTCAAAAAAATTAGGACAAACTGCTCTCAAAATGATTTTGATCAATTCCCGTATTTCCATGTAGTTCTTGTGGTGAGTGTTGTTGTTGTTTTCTTTTTGTTTGTTTGTTTCTTTTCTCATTTAAGGTATGACTGGCAGTTATCTTAGTTTTGATTCTCACGTCTAATATATACACCCAATCTGACTCAGGAGACAAGTCATTCCATTTGGGTCAGGTTGAGGATTATTATTAAGCGTCTTGAAAGTCGACTTGTGGTAAGACATTTCCACCTTAAGAGACACGATTTATTCAGATTTCCAGTATCACAAGATGACTTAACCACTTATTTACTTCCGGTGGGTCGATTTGTAAACAACTCAACCCAATTTGGATCTATTGGACAACCCTCAACATTTATAATTAAAGATGAGTTATAACGAAAAATAAATAAACAAAAAAAAATTCAAAAAGATAATTTTTCCCAATTTCTCGTAAAATATAAGGGTAATTTCACCACGTGCTTGAAGTGAATCTTAAATTTGTATCTTCTAAATTTAACCATGCGGTATGTTTTAAAGCACTTTAATCAATTCACCTCCTGCAGCGGCCGTTCTTTTATTTTCTTCTTCTGAGCTGGTCCACCTGCACTAATTCCTGTTAGCTCTTCTGGATGATAATCTTCCATGACTTCAATGGACACAAATCCATCCATTTCGCCCGCAAAGAACGAAGGATCGTCCAATTCTACTGGTTCCCATTTTCGCTTCTTCCCTTTCGAATTCTTCTCTACCATTATGGAGCAATAATCAAAGAGCTTTAGTTGAGAAACTGAATGTAAACGCTCTTTTAAATAACAAACAACCGTTTTGGTTTATCCTTAGATAATTAATAAAAACAATCTCACGTCGTCCGCCATTAGAGATTACCCGCCAGAGAAGGACTGGATAATAATTTGTACTGCGCGCATATTCAAACGGGAGTCATGCGCTGCTTTATTACAACATGGCTTTTCTCCCTTCGCCGAGTTAGTTGAAACCTTTGTAAAGCGCGAATGAAAAGACTAACATGGCGAAAGAACACCGTACATTTAAAGGGAAGTGCATTTATATTAAGCGCTTAAACGAAAACTCGTTTCTTATCAAGAAAGGCTTTGTCCCAAACATGAAGGTAAGTGAACGCGCGCCAAACATCAGATCGGAAGCTCAACTCCAGCTGAGTAGCGTGCGCGTCAAAATGCACGTCTAACGATGTCATACTTGAGAATGTTGATAATAAGCTATGGTCATCGAAATAAATCCCCTTACACCTGCCATATCCGTCAAAGTAATTTCCTTCATTGAAATAAGTTTTGTCACAAGGAAAATTGTTTCTGGGACAACTAGATTTTGTTCTCCCCCTCCCCTCCACCTTTTCTGCCCACATTATGATCAAATCCCCGCCCCCTGCACCCCTCCACGTCTCTCATGTCAGAACTGTTTTCTTTTTTCTGTTTGTTTGTTTCAATCAGTCAATTCGCGAACTACAGTCAAACCTGTCTTAGGTGGCACCGTATTAAGCACTCGCACTGTATTAGACGCCATATTCCCGTGGATGAGTGCTTAATACAGGGTTGACTGAACTGTACAAATAAATTTTGTCCTCACTTCCTCCATCAAACCCAGATTATATCCATTATTGCTCCCATCTCCCCTAATTTCTCTCCTTTTCCCCTAGTTGCAAACTGTGGTGTTTTGCTGGAAATTGTTGATGTAAGAATGTCCTAATTAGTACTGGATTAGGATGTTCTAATTAATTAGTACCATGGACAAATTTTTACATACTGTTTCAGATACAAGACTTGAGGTGTACATTGCAACTATTCAACTCTAAAGTTCAAACTATTCTTTTCTTTTTTTTCTTTAAAGGTTGAAAGTATCTTAGATATATAAACGAGCTGCTTGAAAAACTAATGTTTGATAAGCTGAAGCACTGGGCTGGAACTCAAGGTACAGTACTCTAAACATTTGAAATATAATACTGTTGTATTTGCTGCATTTGTCTTATTCCTTTTATACAATTAAATTAAATTGCTCTCCATGTGTAGGTGGTTGCCTTCCTGGTGTAAGGCAGATTGCAAATGTTGCAGCTTTGCCTGGAATTGTTGATGTAAAAATGATCATAACTTTTTCTTGTTGAAATTACAACTTAGTTTAATTGAAACTTGTTCAATCCTGGGCCCAGTTGTTTGAAGGCTGATAAGTGCTAACCCAGGGTTAAATTTTAATCAGGGTATGTTTAATCCTTTGTTTAAAAGCCTTCTAAAATAATTTACCATATATTTTTTAGGGCATCCAATCATCAAATTGCAGACTAAAGGAATTGTACATGTAGACTGAATTTCATTTGAAAGCTTTCAGATATGAAATCAGATTTCACACTGACCATTAGTTATCTAAACTCAGCTTTTAACAAACTAACCCTGTACTCTTGGGAAGCAGAGAAAGTATTAAGTGGAGATGACAAAAGAGTTTCTTGCTATACAGTTTGTGTTTCCATAGTATTTTACCCCAAAGATTTCACTTAAAGTGATGCCAAATAGAGCATCCAGTTATCCAGTTAGATCCAGTTAGATCCAGTTAGATCCAGTTATTTCATGCACGATCTTGAGAACACGAGCAAATCAGTTTTTCTGCTTTAAGCAAAAGCCCTTAGAACTGTTTTTCTAGGAGTTTTCTTAAGTTCCTGTTTATTTCCCTCAAAAAACAGGAAAACTGAAAGCCAAAAAAGGCAAATAGAATTAAAAGGCTACGTACATTATTTAAACTTTATGTGCTCTTATTTACCTCATCAATGGAGTTCCTAGGCCGCTCACGCAGATCACAACACAATGACTCAGTTTAATTCTAGCCATTCTAGAAGTAACATTCCTTCACTTCTTCTTTGCTTATGGACTACAATGCTTTTACTGTCACTTTGATACCTATTTTTCGATGGTAAACCCTGTTTCAACAGGAAAAGAAAGCTGTCTAAAGGTGAAATCTGAGTAGAAGGAATCGCTTTCCACCATTGGAACACTGTTGAAACACCATACAAACCTGTTTCCAATACCTCTAAATATGGTGCTGCAACCCTGTCAACCCTATTTTTGACAGCACCCTTGCAACTCGGGTATCAAAGCGATGTCAAATTGTTGGCATGGCTGAAAACCCTGTTTCAACAGGAAAAGAAAGCTGTTTTAACAGTGAAATCTGACAAGTAAGAATCATTTTCCACCATAAATGAAAAATGAAAGAGATAATCATAATGATTTGCATATTTAGTTCAGGGCATGAAATTGCGACTAATACAGGCACCAATGTGACTAAATTTTTCACTTTGGCCACTAAATCCTGAAAATTAATCACCAAATTGGCAACTAGCATGTTTCATCATAACCTTACCAAGAGATATAGTGAATTAAAAAGATTTGCAAAGATAAATCCGTGGCAAACTTCCTTGTTAAGTTTGTTTCCAAAACACAGCACATGCATCTCAATCGATGACTTGATGCCAGCTTGGATTTAGGTCAGCTTGAATGTTGTATATCATCCATCCTAGTGTTCACTTTGTAGCACATTGAAGATCTTTTCCCTAATTTAATTTTGGAGGGTCTATCTAGAACATCGACAGCGTGAAAAAGGTTTTGTTTGTCTTTGAAAATGGCGACCAACTTTTTTTGAATTGGTAACCACTTTGAAGAATTTAGGAGCCTAGTGGCTATCAGAAAAAAAATTAATTTCACGCCCTGTAGTTAGAACGAAGTAGTCAGCTTTAGGGGTGTTTAGGGCGTTTGAATTCTGATTAGGTATTGTTTCACGACTTTTGTTCTATTATTTTACATCAGCGCTACTAGATTTGTTCAAGTGAATTTGCTGGCTATCTTAGAATTTCATCTCTCCGCAGCCAAGAAAAAAAATCTCACATGTCATGATTTACTTAAAAAAAAGTGCTATCTGGTCCTATCTGCTGTCTGGTGCATTGTTGAAAGCACTTATTATTTCCTTTAATTTCATTAACTGAGTTCGTGTGCTGCTGCACAGTAAAGATAAATCGAGAAAGCCTGCCTGTTGGTTTGTTTGTTTGCACCTCACAAATGAATGAAGATACAAATAGTACAGAACTGAAATGAAGAAGCCCCCTTTTTACTTTGACATAGTTTGAAAGTAACCTACCTTGAACTATGGAAAATCCCTCTTTGAACATTAACATGATTTGAATTAATTTAAGCCATGAGTTCAACCTAGTATGGTATCTGGGATTGTGGCTTAGTCATCGTTATGGGTGGCGGTCACCACCAAAAAAACCAGGATGTCAAATAGATCAGTAAAAACAAAGCTGGTTTAAGGATTAGCTATAGGACAGCATAGCTAATAAAGGAATGGAATGGCCAAATTATAGACAATTTAGTGTTCCTTCATGAAACAGAACACCCTAAACATGAATAGTTTAGCCAAATGATAAACGGTCTAGTTGCCCATGTCGAATTGGAAATTGAAATTGTGAAATGGACTAGCTCAATTGAAAATAACTTAGCACTCATTTGCAATACAGTAAACAAATGGTGTAGCGTTGCATCAAATGGCTCAGGGTAGTGTCAAGTAGCACAGCATACACACAAACAGTGTAGTGTTGTGTAAAATGACTCAGTGTAATTTTGAATGGTACAGCTTACATATAAACAGTGTAGCATTGCATGAGATGGCACAGCGTAAATTCGAATGGTACAGCGTACACACAAATGGTGTGGCATGGTATGAAATGGCTCAGCTTAATGTTAAATGGTATAGTGTACACACAGATGGTGTAGTGTTGCGTGAAATGGCTGTTGTTATCAGTATCTGTTGTCTACATTGGCAGTAGAAAACAGACAAACAGAGGAGTTTCTTGATCACAGTGCAAATTTCAGGAAGATAAAAATTACCTTATAATTAAAAAATATGTGCAAAAGACATTATAGTTAACTAAAACAATTCTACTGTATAAAATAGTGGGAAATGTTTGTTTCCTGTGTTTACACAAAAACTAGCAACTGTACAGTGCAGAACCCAGCTAGTCTTGAACTCTTGAGGGAAGCAACAATTTGCTCAAGATATACAGCTGGGAGTTTGAGATAGTGGGGTAAATTTGTCTGTGAAACAGGAACAAGGGTTGCTGCTCTTTGTTTGAGATAGGGAGTTTGAGATAGCTGAGTTCAAGATAGCCAATGGTTATGACTGAGAAAAGCAGGGCAAATCCAAGGGAAATGGGTTTGAGTTTGAGATAGCAGGGTTCAACTGTACTGTATTTACCTGTGTATAATATGCACTTTTTTCTATAAAAATAACCATCAAAATCACAGTGTATTATACACAGATTCTATTGTTTGTCAAACAGGTCCTAATTTGCATACATTAAAAAGACAACAAAGAAAGTAACAAAAGCTTAGTAGTAACTGGTCTTTATTAGCTTGAGTTAAATAATCAACCAATGAAACATTTTCAATTTTGATCCACAAACACAACAAAGAAAGTAACAAAAGCCTCATAGTAATTGGTCTTTATTAGCTTGAGTTAAATAAGCTACCAGTGGTGCCTAACCTTGAAGGTATCTCACAACATTCACAGCAAACAGTCACCAAATTAAGTATTAATGTGTCACAGCAATGCAATTTTTTAGATGCACATTTACTTTACTATTACTAGTAATAATTATTTTGTAAGGTGCAATTCCCAAGTGGCAGTTGTGACCACAACACGTGTGCACTTGCTTAATGGCAATTGCCACAAGAAAGTACCAAATGCTTCTACACTGCATGACCCTGTATGCATTATAGACATGTTGGTCTAAAAGAACATAAATATAGAGATTTTAAAAGCATTTCACATCCAGGGGAATTTTGAATTATATTTGTTGCATCAAATATTGTGGTTTCTCTGATGTTGTCTCTGCAAGGGTCAGGTACAATTTTGAGTAATGTAAAGTACCTGTGTGTATACCTTCTCTAGGTAACCACACAATAAGAGATAAATTGAAGACATGAAATTTAGATTTCACCAAGTATGGCATAAAATATATCTCCAAATGTTGTCTCCGCAACAGACAAAATACTGAGGAATGACCCGTAATTTGAATATTTAACCGAGTTTGAACTGTATGCAGTTGAACCTCTATTAAAGTGTCTATCACACTTAAATAGATATTTTCAGAATCAACTCTATGCACATTGAATAGTTAAATGGTGAAATATTTCTTGTTTTTGAATTTACAAAATGCTAATTAGATGACGTCAACCTGGGAATTTGCCATTATTTCTATGCCAATTTACAATGTGCAGTATATAGCTTGAGGATAATTAATTTGATAAATACAAAAAATAAACTGTGGATAGTCAATTGATTGGTAAAAAATATCACTTGGAGGTGAAAACAAATAGTTGTATAATAAATGATTCCCATGTTGATGTCATTAATTAGCATTTTGTAAATTCAAATCTATATAGCTCAATAACGCGACGTTCAAAACAAATATTTCTCCATTTCACTGTTCAATGTGTGTAGACTTGATTTTGAAAATATAATTGTATTTAAGAGTGACAGGCACTTTATGTGGCCATACTTTAATTAATTACAGCCACCAACTATAACAGTCATTGTTTAATTCTAGAACTGGAGTGTCACGGCAGCAACTTCCAGACATGGTCTGTTCTCATTATTCAGTGATCAATGACAAACCTCTTCTCAGTTGCCATGACTTGAATATTGTGTATTGTGTCAACCCAGAAGAATCAGTGGGCAGAGCCTTATTCAAAGAAATCATGGTGAGTTTGTTGTACTTAGTTAGCACCCAACTATCCATTTCAGTAAAGCTGTTCAGATGGCGTATGACAGCTAAAATTTGTGTTAGTGGTTTCTATGCTTTGCATTGTTTAATTTGAAGGGGTGAGTGGAATAAAGCCGTGAGTGACTTCTGATCAACTGCTAGATTCTCCGTCCAGTTTATATTGTATATGCTCGTGTAACAAAGGGAGAATTTGGCTATAGATCAGGAGTCACCCAGGGCCTTATTCCAAACATTATTTTGAATAAGGTTCTAAGTGACTCCTGATCTGAAGCCAAATTGTTACATGAACATATACAAGACAAACTGGAGGGAGAATCTAGCAGTTGATCAGAAGTTACTTAGGGCTTTATTCCAATCACCCCTTCATTTCGCACCCTAAAATTTTCGAACACTACAAACACATGAAATTTTCCACATTTCGGTCATTTCTACTAAAAAAAAGGTGACCTAGAAATTTTTGGACAGAATTTTTCGGAAAAGTCGCATTTTATTCTCTAGAATTTTCGGCTATGTAAATTTTCAGCTAGAATATGTGAACAGCTAATATTTTTCTAACGATATGTAGGTTTGTATATGTTTGTTAAATACATGCGGCGCAATAATTTTTCCCACGTACAGTACCGACAAGAACTGTCCCCCACTAAAATTGCACCAAAAGCAGACCTGAGCAGACCATACTTTCTGAAGTGAACCCATCCAAACTTCAAGCCCATATATAAGCTATATAGGTATGTGCCGCCTAATAGGGTCGGGTTTTTGAGCCTCAGGATCCATAATTAGGGTGTCTTATTCGCGATTCTGGGTCTGCTCATGTTTGCCCTAATGTTTGCATGTGAAGTGGGGGTTAGTTCCAGTCGGTACTGTAACTGCATAACAATCCAATCGGAGGGTTCAATCGACGGTGAGGAAAGAGGCCTCACTACTCTATGTACAGTACCGCTCGCGTATACGTTAGCTGCGCAGGCGAATTTCATACGCTCCGACGCAGGGTAGTCAGACGCGTATATACGATTTTTTTGCACGCTCGGTCGAAAAAAATGCGCGATTCATGTGCCTTTGTTATTCAGTGCTATAAGTTTCCTTTGCATTTCATTGTTGTTTGAGACAAAGGACTTCTAAGTTTGAAAAAGCGGTGAGTAGACAACGGAAAATTTACATAATGATTTTCGGGTAACGAGTAGTAGCAGTAGATTGATGTTAAGCCTTCTGATCACCAACTACATTTATGATTTGTAACGTTCATATTTGTCATATTACAGGATATCCAAACTGAGCAGGAATTGTCCCCGGGCCACCGACGTGCTGGCACACATTGGCTATATTCCTCGAACAGTCATTCAGTACGCTAAGTACCTTCTAAGAGGCAACAGTAACGTTGAACTTTTCATGGTCAAGGCAATTACTAATATTCTACAAGTACTAGAAGACGAAGCACTGTAGATTCCTGATAGGTGCAAACGTGTGCGTATCAGGTCACTAGCGATGATAAGTACTTACAAGGCTAGTGGTATGTTTGAAATGAGGTGGTCACCATCAACCTTTTCCTGGTCTTGTTTGAAACCACCAGGATTCGATATGAAAGAAGTGTCTGTCGTTAGCCCTCTGGTTGAAGAAGTTGTTGTGCAGTTTACGTTGGAAAATTCTAATTATTTGTTGGATGTAGTAAGTACTGATTTTTTTTTTAATCTGGCGATCAAATCCTGGGGTGGGGGGCCGATACTGAACTGACAGGGGGGCTCGGCCGTACCATTTTGTGTGTAAAATTCCAGATATGGTACCATTTAGGGGGGCTGTTGAAAAAAACAATTTTATAATTAACTCGGTACCATTTAGGGTGTCAATTGATTACTTATTGGAATCTGGTTACCGGTTACCGATTTCAGACTTTCAGTTACCGGTTACCGATTTCAGACTTTCAGTTACAGGTTACCGATTCCCCGTTTGGTAAACAAACAACATTTTTTTCCATGCAAAACATTATAGTAAATGTGCTCGACTAGTACCTCGTCTATTAACAACAAATTAAGCGCTAGAATGAGCAGACAACCAAAACATGTCGAATTCTTCATGACACATCTGAAATGGGTAACCGATAACCAGATGCCAATAAGTCAGTCAACTGATTTGTCATGTAAAGCAGAGTACAAAAATATCATTCTCGATCAGCTTTTCAGTCAACCTACAGTGCCTTTTAGGGGTCATTTTTAGGGCCACAGCCGAGCCCCCCTAGTGTCAGTTCAGTATGGGAGCCGAACTCACCCCGCCCCACGGGAAACAAATCTGCAGGTTTATAGGCTGGTTAACCGCGGTCAAACGAGAGAAATTTGCAAAGGTTAAGCAAAGTACTTAAAGGTTAAGGTAGTCGTTTTCACTGTTTATTAAAGTTTAATATATTGCCAACATATTTACCAAAATTTACCAAACGTTTTGAAAGTTTACCAAAAAAGTTCTAAATACTGTGAACCGCAGAATCGTCGACGCCATTTGTCAACATAGTTTGGATCAGGCGCAAAGAGTTTTGGTCAGTTTTCCACGGAAAAAAGCTCATCACTTTGAGAAAAATTAAAAGATAATAACGTGAACTAATTTTTTTACTCATCCTTGCTTACATTAAATAAAATCCCACTGAATAAAACGAAAACCGCGTTGGACGTTTGACCGCGGTGGACCAAGCTGGATACATCCCTGCGTTTGGTAAATGAAAGAAATAATTATGGCTTCATTCACCATTCATTCAGCGTGTCACGCCCCAAAGCATAAAGTATAATGAGGCTCCATCTCTTCATCAGGTGGATACCATAAAAGGCCTATCTGCAGGGAGACCTGGCAACTTAGTTGGCAAATATTGGGAGAAGCTGATATTTAGCAATCTCAAGGAATGTGTGAAAAATGAGTATTCCTTCAAGGAAGAGGCATGTAGTTCCACTGCTGCTAGTTCCTACTTAAATTTGTGTGGACATCAAAGCAAAACAGATACGAGAAAATCACTAGAACTGATAATTAGAGATAAATATAGTGCAATGATAGTCCATTGTCCTAATACCAACGCCTTTGACTTGGTCATCTTTGATAAATGCAACAAAATTCATGCCATTCAGGTAACCGTTCAAACCGCTGCGAAGAAATGTAACGACAGTGACTTTTTCAAGACTGAAAATATTCACTTACGTATTTACTAGCGCCTTGTGAGGTCGACTTCAACGCTATTAAATTGAAATAAAAGGTATATGATGCATATGTGGCGTATGGTTTGCGAATTGTAAATGGAGCCAGTTTCCTAACTCAGAAAGAATGGAGTACTTTTCAATTTGGCGTCGAAGCCACTTGAAGATCTGTCTTGGCGTGGATTAATAAAACGGTTATTTCATCTGCAACACGTTTGTTGCCCATGTGGAAAAAGGGACTTCCCTTCTCATGAGGCTTGAAAGAAACCACCCCGAACATACGGAAGATTGCTGAAGTTTACCCCCTCTTATTTTGAAAACGAGCGCGGTGACCCCCATTTTTATTTCATCTGAACTTCACTTGTATCGATCTTTGTTTATGCAAAGTTTCAAAACTTTTCTATAAGTCCCGAACTACCTTAAAATATATGCATTAATATATATATAGTAATTAGACTATTATATATTATCTACGTGCATATAATGAGACGAGATTATACAAACATTGACATGTGTCAAGAACTACAAAAGTAGTTCAAATTTTCTACCGCCATAGCGAACAAAACAAAACGAGGTCTGAATTTCCCTTATTCATAATAACGTCACATCAAAACAATCTATTGTTTAAACGCAAAGAATCATGGTTGCGGGAGGGGGACAAAACAGCAACAACAAAAAAAATTGATATAAAACTCGTTTTATAGACCAAAGAAAAGCGGTGACAGCCATCAAGTGCAATAAATATTGCTTATTAAACATTAGTGCATCTCATATTTTAGTACCAGGCCATTTGAGTTTAAACTTTTCTTAACAGAGCGAGTTTTAAACGAATTTCTATCGTTCGAGACGATTCTGTCCCCCTCATAAACAAGCCCTGACGTCATCATGAATAAAAGCAATTAAAAACATTAAACGGAATATTTATTGGACGCTAAAAAAATTGACAGTGAAATGAAGAACTTTCCTAATTAAGCATTGTAATAAAGCATTTGTAGCATAGATTTCGTAATTCCAAAAAAATATCCATCCCACTCCCGCCCCCCACGGATGGATTTTTCTTCACACAGCCCTTTGGAAACAACTTTTATAGATTAGAGAGTTACTCTAAACCTCACCCTGAATGGATAATTTGGGAGGGGAAGCTCTTGATCTTTTGAGTTCCTGTTTGTAATTTTCATAATAAAAAAAAATCCAGCGACCCTCTAATACACGAACTACTTTTCATGTCACACTTAAAGGCATAAATACGGGATTCGCGAAAGGAGAAGCCTTACGCCTCTTAAGATCAAATTCGTCACGCCCAACTTTTAACAAAAACGTACAGAGTTTCAAATACGCTTAAAGAATAAAGAAAACCGCGAATAAGGTTTTGAGAAACATATCTTTGGAGCTATTTTATGCGGGAGAGAAAATATACCTGAAAACGAAAAATATAGCGCGCACAAATGAAAATGTTACATTTGGTAACGCAATCTCATCCAGCTGTGCTAAACCTCAAGAAGACCAAGAACATACAGATGGAGAAATGACACCTTAAAAGTAATCTTTATTATCACATCGGCCTAGCGCAAAAATTTTGACATACAAATAATCAGTCGAAAAGCCGCTCAAAATAATTTGTATGATTCAATGAACACTCCATAAATCAGTAGCAGTTACCAGTATATCAACTTCCCACCCCTCCCTGCGTACTAGTACTTCTTTCTCCACTAGTAGCAACAGTCTGCCCTTTGGGTATACAGTATGTAATTGTGAAATTTATCTATCTTCCTTTTGTCATTCATCTTATCAGACAAGATCACGAAATTTCCGTTCCTCAGCCCTTAACTTAGCAGCACATAGAATTCACGAGCGCTCTTACAATTTTAAGGTTTATACCTTTACTACATAAAATCACTGTTGGTACAATCGCACAAAGCAATCTTTTCTCTTTTCAGAGACACAGTTTTCTCTTTTCAGATACAATGAACACACACTTGAGTGTGATGTCACGCATTCCAATTCGTACATTGATGATCAAAACAACACAACTTCAACACTGGGTAATTTTTCAAATAACATTTTCGCCTTTAATAGCTTAAGGGCACACATTTTCTTTCATATGGCCTCTGCATTGATTCATTAAATTCACACAAGTGCAAATTACAGAATTAACTTTTTCGAAAATAACATATTTCTAATTTACAAAGGAATCATTTCCCTTTCGCAAATTACCGATCCGATTAAATTAATCTCACAAATAACACGTTTTCATTTTGTTCTGTTTCGCAAATATTACAGTAAGCCCTCTCAGAGACAATGAAAAAACGACTTCGACATTTCGCAAAGACTTGAGAGAAAACTTTCCAATTTCTGAAACAGTCAGAGTTCGATAAGTGTTTGCTAACTGCAGGCCAAATCAAAATATTATGCACTAATAGGAAAAACCAAATTGTACAAATAAAGTTTTAAGTGTGCGGGCTATGTGGAAATGGGCAACGGTAACTTTTCTGTCTACACATGTTATAGCACCTTTTGTTGTGATTGTATGCCATCAAACAAAACAGTGACAGTCACATATTAATAAATGGTGAGAATTTATCATTTCTTGAATTTGGCATTTTTTTTCCCCATATGTACTCTAGAGACCTAGCTCTTTCCGTATATGATTTCGATGGACTTCGAGTAATTCACGCTTAACTGCCGCCGAAATGATCAGCAAGAAGAGAATAAATTGGGGCTGCAGTGGACGCACTCAACCTTACAATGAAAGTATACGTTTCCTAATCGTCCAGTCTTTTGCTCTCCATTCCGTCTGGTGCTTGATATTATGACGAGGTCTTCTGGTGGGTTGGGAATAAAAAAGTCTTCACCACGCCTTAGTTTCAAGACACCCTTACACCCGTAACACCTTCTCACCAGAGGGCTGCATCTTTTAAGAAGGCTCAACTGGAAACTACCTTCTTGAACTGCCGGCGTTGATGTGTTGGGGCTATTATTCTGCAGATAGAACAAAATTAATGGCATTTTAGTTAACAGCCAAGATTAGTCGGTGGCTGCGTGGGAATTATGCAACGAGCCGACGGTCTCGCCAGATGCTAAATCCTTAATCCTGCAGGCCATTTCTACAAATAAAAGGTTCTGTGATTAGGAGGACTGTTTTTTTTAGACTTGCCGCGCATTATCACTACAAGCTTTATTTGATAGAGTTTTTATTTCGTTCAACCCAATTAGCTCACCAGTTAGTGAAATAGAACGACTTGCACAGAGCTAACATATAGCGGGACTTTACCATGATCATAGTCGATATAAAAAATCAAACGGTTGGCAGCATAACCACACAAAAAAATTTGAAACCTTTCACCGATCTAAAACCCGAGATAACAGAATCACGCATTACACCCTGTATTATGTGAATGATCCTTACAATATATACATACCTGAGGCTCTTCTATGTCTTTTTGTGTTGTTGTCTTCTCTGCTTCCTTCTCTGTGCCTCTGTTTCCTGAGGATCTTACTAAAGTCGACGCCGGATTCGATGATGATTGGTCAGTTGGAGAGGTGTTAGTGTAACTCTCCACAACTTCCTCTCTTTTTTTATTTGTAGCACCTTTCCTTCTTTGTGTTGCCTTGGTCTTTTTTGACCCACGTCCAGGAGGGAGGTCCATGTGAATCAAGGCATCCACGTTAGGAGGCCTTTGGTTCCTTGTCTTGTAACAATGAACGAACTCAGTCAATGAACGACCCATTTCAGCCACAGCTAAGGTATGAGCACAAATGTCATACGCTTTAAAATCGATACAAGTGCCGCTGCACACATAATATGTTCCACGTCGCGCGGTACGTTTCTTGCAAATTGCATACGATGGAGCATCAATTGCCTCGTTTGCCACATAACGTGGCAAATTGTCCCCTCTTCCAGGATCGGGATGGATATTTTCTTCTTTGCGCGCCAAAATCAACGATGCACGATGGTACATACGTGCTAGAATACTGAAGGGAACCCGGATAATGCCAAAATCTTCTAGAGGCAAACTCAATGGTGACATTGTGTCCGCTTCATTTGTGTTTTCCAGGTCGATAGGAATTATGTCAACTGTCTTTACCGGGAGATTGTGAAATTTTTTGAGCGCCGCTTCTTGTTGCGCTCTCGTCTTCCTGTAAAAGACAGACTCCTTCATTCCCTCTTCCTCGTAATTTTTGTCCATTTTTAGCTCTCCGAGCCAATAAATGCTAAATCCTCTTCTGTTCTCTGTCTTTTCACCACCGTCTGCAGCAACCTGGCAAATTCGGAAATAGAAAGCTTCCTTTTCCTTGTAAGTTGTTTCTCTCTTTGTAGAACCGAGTTCATATATTCATTTCCGTTCTGATCGTATACACCTGGTGGCCAGCCTAGACCAGCCATGGATCTCAATTCAGCTGTCATCGTTTGCCTTATAATTTCCGCTTTGTACTTACAAAAGTAAGTAACAAAGCGCTCTGAGAGTGGGTGTAAGGAAAGCCACTCCTCCTTCATTTTTTTCCAGATTGGTCACGAACTGGGCGTGGCTTTCCGAGTCTATAAGACCAGGAACCCTCTTACAACCAATATCTCCTCCGAAGATGTCACTTAGAATGACTTCTGGTGGTTTGCCCCGTATTCCAAGTTCGTTCATTTTTGACACTATGTTTTCTTTTATATGCAGGTCACAGAGTAAATGCTGGGCATAAGGGAGAGGTCTACCGAAACCCTCACCCAATGCCTTTTCTCCGTCAGTACCATATACTAGAACATTTTGGGTTTTTGCATTTAGCTTTATCATGGTAGACGAGAGCTCGTAATATCTGGATGGTTCTTTTTTGTGGTGAACTAAGGTTGGTCCAATCCGGACTGGATTCTTGTCTTCTTTGGTTCAGAGAAGGAGATGCCTGTATGTAGTAAGAGTCACATAATAGTCTCCAAAAATTGAAAATGGGATCGACTCCTAAAATACTGAACTGGCTAGGATTTGTGCAAAATCTTTCCACGTCCTTAAGTTGCTGGTCAGTGGTTAGGACAACACAAGGATCTGACGAGGTCTCTACTTTACGGACGAAGGCGTTCTCTTTGTCTCTGTTTCCTTGCTTCGCATGTCTATCAGCTCGAGTGTAGAATCCCCAGGTTGCTCTTCCACGGTTTTTTTAATGTTCTTTATCTGTTGTACATTTCTGGCATGGCTAGCTGCGTTTATAAAGTTTGAAATTGTTCCCTTTTCTTCGATACCCTTGAAAAACACCGTCTTGGGAGGGTCAGATTTCGCGGGCTCTTTTAACCGCTCCATGGTAGTATGCAAAGTGCGGTAATACTCTTTGGAAAGACTTTTAGAATTTCCATGTGGTTTAACTTTAACTTCGTGTTCATTATCATCAAAAACATATTGCAGAAGAGCAAAACCGTGAATCGTTCCGTTGGAATCTGAAAAAGGAGAAGATGAAAATTAATAAAGGTTTTGATATTTGAATGCACTTGGTAACCAGATGTTGTGCACTGGTGTGATATGCTGTATTGATTAAAACCCCCTTTTGCTGGTCAGATTTGTTACATTATGACTAATAAGGACGTAAATTTTTTTTACGGTGAGGTTTTGAAGATGGACGTTTTTCACTCGAATATAGAAAAATTTTGTTTTGTTTTGTTTTAGTCGATAATTTTGTTTCCTATTTTTGGCCACACACCACTTTTCGGAGCACGCGATAGTTTACTTATTTCACTTGAGCAGTTTGACCTTTGGTTTGAATTGACTTTCTCTTTCTTCGGAAGCTTTTTTCATGATCCATGTTACAAATGTCTTACTAACCTCAACTGTTTATTCATTGTAGCAGGAACCTCTCAAACTGAGGCCTTGTCGTAATGACCTCGCTATCGCTAGGTTAATACCGCTAGGCCTCCACTCAAAGTTTGAGATTTTTCTATAAGGACCTCACTGTTATTTATTTGTTAAAATAGTCTTACCTGTCAGATAAATGAAAATCCTTTGAAAATCGGGGGAGGATTCATTCCTGTAGAAGCTTCTCGTACATTTATAGACCTGTGCCTCATGATCATCATATTCTGATTGGGAAGCCTTACGAACAGGATTCCTCTTGTTGGAAGCACGGTAGTATCATACTATATACTATATAGTATATGATACCATAATACATCGCTGTTTCGTTCCAGTTGGATTCCATGCACCAAGGTCGTCGCCAGAACATTTTTAAAGTGCTTTATGTGTGGGGCAGATATTTCCACCACAAAGACAGAATTTTCGGAGACAGCGGAAGGAACAGCACGTGCAATAAGTTCTCGAGGCGGATGGAAGAGGATATCTACCACTTTCCTGGAAGCCAAACCCGTAAGCAATCCCTGTCGGTAGATGGGAAACATTGGGTCGTCGTTCAAGTAATCAGTTCCTTGTTCGTCTTCACTGCTACCGCTGGAGTCGTTCAACTGGTGTGTCAGCACTTTCTTATTTACCTTTTCAGCCACATTTCTATGGAAGACAGTAAAAGAATTTCATAGGTTTCTCAAACGCCACAGCGGGAGAGCAAAATTCTCAAACGTTTCGTGCAAGGTGTGGTGATCGCTCACCGACATCGTTTTGAAATAATCAGACAATTAAAATATACCCCTCAGAGTTAATTGTTCGTAAACGCGTTCAATGACTTCACTGTTACTACGGAAATTTTATGATATATATATTTGAGTGACTCACTTTTCTGATGCAAAGACTGGTTTGAAAAGGCACTCATCGCTGTCGCTCGTCTCAA
Organism: Pocillopora damicornis; assembly: GCF_964200805.1. Taxonomy (NCBI): domain Eukaryota; kingdom Metazoa; phylum Cnidaria; class Anthozoa; order Scleractinia; family Pocilloporidae; genus Pocillopora; species Pocillopora damicornis. The sequence goes on along the minus strand of NC_142674.1, from coordinate 11,264,062 downwards.
TATCCACACACACCCTTGATAAGAAAAAAAAATCAGACTGATTTATTATTAGGTATGATTGTTTGAATTGTATGAAATAATTTAAATACTCCAGTGGAAAGTCGAGAGCAGTATTCTTGATTGTAACTTTTGTTAATTGTTAATTCAGGTCGCATTGGCCACCGGAAAACTTGCTCGAGCAAACGACCGTCGAGTTTCGATTAATACAAGCACAAAAAAGCCCATTCTCTTGATAATAAAATATATTGTACGGAAACGTAAAGGAGGGCACCAATAATATTGGCAACCAGTGTTACCTTTTGACTGGCGAATCAATGAGCGTCAAGTTTACTTTCTCAACCACAGCGGTTTTCTCATGAGGTATTTTGCCTGTAGTCTTGTCACAGTTGTCATCATGCTAGAAGAGAATATGACGTCAAATTCAGGAAACAAGCACTAGCAGAGGACCCAACCAATTTTCTTTTTTGCAAGAGGCCTACTTCTCTATACGGGAATCAACCTAAAGGGAGAACTGAGGACTCCTCTTCACAGTGCATGTTGCGTTTTATAAATCAAATCATTTTATATTGCACTCCCGGGATTTTCTACCAATCAAATATTTTTCCAAGTTAATTTAACTTCAAAACCCTCTGATTCCAGATACTAAAAAGTGTATTTTTAACAGATGAACTGAAGCGTGTGACTAATATAGCAGTACAGGCTTAAATGGGGTAACATTGGCCCATTGTAAGCCGTCGAATGCCAAAAGATTCAAACTTCAATTTTCAGGATTCAAAGTTCCAAATTACCTGACAAAAATTTGATTTTTGTCGCCCGTGAAAATAGATCCTTCTCACGTGCTCTTATTTTCACGATCGTGATCGGAGCGCGAGATCTGGCCATCTACGCAAGCATTGGTTTTCGCGTTAACAGTCCACTTAAACAATTCAAGTTCTGTCAAGTAAAATTTTGACAACGATAAGAACATTTTACCATTAAAACAATTCCCAAGAACAGGAGACTCAGCGGTTACTTCTGCATCACAACGAATAACGTCGCAAATTGCTCATAACATTTCTTATATGGTTTGTGCCATTTCACTGAAAGGTTCGTACCAACTTGCACAGGTTATTTTAAACGCAGCCCGAAAATACTTACCCGAACACGCTTGTTCTCCTTTTTGTACTTGCAGCAGAATCTCGAAGTGGGTTCTTCATCGCCTGAACTATCCACCTACACAAGCAGACTACTTGTCATTTTTCAATTAACAGACTGAAAAAGCCATCCTTAGCCCAACAGATTGCCCTTCCCTGGATTTGCCCTTAAATAACATGTCATTCTCCATGTCAACATCCTAAGAAATATATAGAGAACAGTATGCATGTATAATATGCATACTAACGTTAAGGCGTAAATTTTTCTAACTAAATAGGAAATTTAGACGAATGGCACCTTAAACTGAGGGGGATTTGCAAATAACCTTTTAGAGTTTGACTGTTAAAGAGATACGTTGGACATAATAAAGACACTTCACCTCCATTAAGCGCCTTCATAATTTTCTTGTATGATCCCATTTCTTCTGGGCCAACAAGAACGACATTCAGACCCTCCCTGCTTGCTCTAGCTGTCCGTCTACTGCGGTGAATGTAAAGCTGTCAACGAACACAGAGAAAGAATTTAGGAACGCAGAATCACATAAGATGGTTGCGCTAAAGTTAATACTTACATTGTGGTTACATTACACAACAGTTCATTATTAAATGAGATACAACTGAGGACGATAAACAATAACAAACTACTCCTCTCATATAAACTGCATTTGAACAGAGTCAATTTTTTTCCTAAATCAAAACTCATTAACTTAAATGAATTATGTTTTGATTTCGGTAGGTGAACCTCACACATTAACTCAAATCGGAAACAAAACAAAGATTTACAAAATGAAGTTTTAGAAATAACTAAATATATGCAATTAAATAAATTTAGAGGTAAATAAAGAATTCAGGCGTCAACGGCGTTCGAACTTTGCTATCCACATTCTGGTTGAGCTTCTCTTACAGTTGAGACTTGTAGCCCACACCTTGGTCAACGCATGGTTGGTTGAAGCAGTGTGACTTCCGAAGCCTTTTGTCAAGGTAGAGTTTCGCGGAGAATGAAAGCACTGCCGCCAAAAAGCAATCGCTCCCGTTCCCGCCTGCCGCAAAGGCTAACCAACTGCACAAGCTAACCAACCGTACATACATACTTACACGTACTTACATCAAGGTCCTTCGGAACTTGATAGTGAATCACATGCTCAACAGCTGGTATGTCCAAACCTCTCGCGGCCACATCTGTAGCGAGAAGTAAGCCACTCGCACTTTGCTTAAATTTAACAGGCAAGAAAAGAATCAGCCAAAATTTCATTGGCTGGTGTGAGTCCTATCTAGCTTTAAATATTCTCTGAGGGAGGAGAGGGGCGGGTTTTAATCAGTCAAGGCGATCCAGTTATAGTCTATCAAAAAAGGAAATTCCATTGGTCGGTTAGTTCGTAAACTATACTCACTGTTTTGATGAAAAAAAAATTTGTGATAAGATTAGGATGATTCTGATCCAAGGCCACATAGCACGCGTGTCGCCCAGTGTTTTGCGCAAAGCAAGTTGCGCAGTAAAGAACGTGAAAGACGCAACAGGAAAATAGCACGTTGTCTACAAAATTGGGTTCCTAATAGTTGCTTTGTTTTGTTGAGTTTTTTGTTTGGTTTTTTTTTTGTTCTGGTTTTTGTTTGTTTCATTGTTTTTTGTATTTTTGTTTTTTCCATCCCACTCAGTTTTCACCCGGCCTGTCTAAATTCTTTAATCTTTGCCTTTGTTGCATGCTGGCGTGCAGAACCCAGGGGTTAAAGTCCAGGAGCCTACACAAAGAGCCCAGTCTCCTCACGCAGTCTACAGTTTTGGAGAAAACCAAAGTACGGCCTGGGTACCGGGAAAGGAAATAGTGGAGATATAGGTCCTAGAAAGAAAATTCAAATAAATCTGAATGAGGTGATTTTTAAAACAACTGTATGTTTCGTAGTTCTCCTTCGATTTCACTTGGTACACCTCTGTGGCTCCGTGGATCATGTTCCTAGACGGTGCGGTGTACATGTAGATGCATTTGGCTCAAACCAACAATAAAAAGTAGTAAAAATTGTATCCTGAATCTCGAAGTTTTTCTCTTCCTTGTCAGCTCAACAATTACAAACCTTCTCTTCAATTACACATGAGATCTTTGCTTCTGTCAGGGTTTCTACGGTTCCTCTCTTGTTGGTGACATCGATAATTTTACAACTGTTCTTCTGCAGCCCAACTTTGTCCATCAGTGACACTAAAAATGTAAAATGCAAAGAGTATTGCTGTTAACGGAAGAACACAAGCCGATCAACTTAATCATGTTTAACTAAGATGTTAGGTAACAAAAACAAAAGCAAAACAACACAATACAAGCTTTGACACACTTCATAAAGCAGCAAATTTTCGGGTTTTAAATGATGGATTATTTAAATCATTTCATTCCTTCAGTTATAGCTGATAAATTACGTTGATACTATCTTTAGCTTCTATTACTCTGAGTCAAATATGCCGTGATTTACCAAAGCCTTCTTCACTTGTGATCTTCTTTTCTTTTCCTTTCCTCTTAAAAGACTTTGGAAGAGTTAAAGTTGCAGAGAAAATAAACTTCTGTAGATGTCTTTGCTTTGCAGTTCCCTCATCTTGATCATAATCACTGCGAAAAGGAAACATTTAAAGTTAAAATTTCAGTTTACAAGTTGACAGTCATGAAAACCATTAATTTCAGAAAGAGAAGCCTGAGAGAAATCCAAGCTCCGATGGAAATTGAAGTCCATTGCCTCTTTCTATGAATGAGCTCCAATATTGAAGATAATTCTTGAAAGTGGCCTTGCTCCACCATTCTGTTTGCCTCGTCAACCACAAGATATCTCAAGTGCTCCAAACGGCAGACATGCTCTTCACCCTGAAATTAAACGCCGCGAGCAGATATCTCTAGAATCATCTATTTAATAGAAAGAGGCTACACTCCAATTTCACCGTTGGGTATATGAAAAAGAAAAAAAACGCCTGGCATTGATGTTTACAGAGCAGTAGAAAATGCTTACAGGAAAAACTTACACGACATTGGAAATCCAAATTCATGCTGAAAACTACACAGGACAACCGATCTCATGAGAAACATACCTACATGTATAAGTGTGTGTCGACTGTTTCAAATCTCTAAAAGAAAATGAATCAGTACAACTTATGATATATGAGGTACTTACCTCGGAAATCAAATCCCACAGTCTTCCCGGGGTGGCTACTATTACCTCAGGACACTTGTTTAAAAGCCTCTGTTGTTCTTGAGGTACCATTCCTCCAACCACAGCAACAATCTTGAAAAAAAGGAATTGTTTACTGATTCAAATAATTTTGAGGTACTTTGTTTGGTGGGTATTTCTCCAATAAAAGATAAAGTTGAAACAGGACTAGAAGGGGTGACAAGGGAGGGGAGGGTAGGGGGTAAATGGTACATCATAGGGGCTAGGATTGTAATTCTCTGAACAAAAGGGTTTTTATATACTTTGCTGGTGAAGGGGTGAAGATAAAATAAATATTTCTGTCCAGAATATGGTACCAAAAAACAATAGAGTTTATGTTTGAGGGAATAACTATGTTTTCAGCACTAACTCATCATTATTTAAATTGCTTAAGCCTATTGTGGCTACAAATTCATGTTTCCCCAAAAAAATTAAAAAATGCTTTCCAAACAAGAGATAGGTTTGCATTCTGCTCCACTGAAAAGAGGAAAATTGAAGGCTCAGGAGACAAAATTGACTTGGGCCAATAAAAATAAAGTAATAATTGAGTTTCTAACAATGGGAAAACAGAATCTAACTGTGGAGATGACTTTCAAATTGTCAATTTAAGAACATGATGTTACCTCTAAAGATGTGTGTTTTGTAGCCTGTTTAAGATGATTTTTTATTTGTATAGCTAATTCTTTGGTTAGTGTCATTATCAATGCCAGGAGTGGTTTCTTGAGCTTGGATGTTCCATTACCAGTTTCTGTGGCTTGTAGCATTATTTTTGGTAGTATTTTTTGTAGCTTCACCTGCTTCTTGACTGGACTTGTGGCCAAGGATGTGGGTGAGAATTAGAATCCCAAAGGCTTTTGTTGTACCTGAACCCTAATAAATACATAAAATTTTTTAATTAATATCCTTAAATAATAACCTCCTCAAAAACCAGCCATTCCTGGAAGCTAAACTTCTCCCAAGTGATTTCATCATAACTTCAACAGACAATTTCAAGGCATTATCCAATGAATGATATGAAAACTACGAAACTTACAACCTGAAGGGACTTATCTTGACAATCTTATTGTAATGCACATTTTTGTATAAATAATGTTCCATCAACCAACTATAGGAAGATATAGAATGCCAACATAAAGAAGGAAGAGCTGTTACATTAGTTCTTAAGAGAGCAAAATTTAACCATCAGTCAGTCAGTCAGTCAGTCAGAGCCCTCTCTCAAGAGGTACATCATACACATACTTTCAGCTCAACAGCTCTCCTCAAGAGTGCTTTTACAAAAGTCATATTTATAATTATTCAACAATCACTTAATACTTAGACATTAATTCAGGTCAAAGACCAGCTCTAAAGTAACAGAAACTGTTTGCTATAATGTGTGGGGAAGTCTTCTTACACATAAATGAGCTAAATGAGCTTAAGGTGTACATCATAGTAGACACATGTACATGTTGAAAATTATTTTTTCCTCCCTCTCTCCCTCTCCAAAAAAAAAAAAAAAAAATTCCTCAAAATAGTTGTGAAACCAAGTACACAAACAATACACATAAAAAAGGAGACCTCCACCAATCTAACTGCTCTGATTCAACTCACTGTTTCTGCTGCACCAATGATGTCCCTGTGGTGGAATATTGCAGGTGGAAGGGAGAGAGTCTGTATAGGGGTTGGTGTAGTAAAACATTCTTCACTGAGTCCTCTCTGAACTTCTTTGGGAACACCAAGGACTTCTCAAGCACTCATATCTACCATGGGCTCTAAAGTTTAGTTCAGTCAAAGAAATGGTTTAGCTATAAAATATGATTGCATCTTAAACTCATAGTGTTAGTGGGAAATATCATTTTATTACAGTTGAACGGAAAGGGTTATTTGTACCTGTATAGATATGAAATATGTTTATAAAGGTTTTATAATCTAAATTAATAAATACTTTATTAATAAATAACAATACAGTAATAACAAACTTATCAGTAAAATTACATTATTTATTACACCCATTTTGAAATCATTGGTGGTCCCTGTAATCTGATTGGCTCTAATTGATGCGATTTATTCACAAATCGCATCATTTTTTGCCTTAAATCGCATCTTTATTCCAGCAAATGAGGTGGCTACACTAAAAACAAAAGAACCAATCAGATTTCAAGGCTTGTTTAAAGTAACCGATCAAATTGCGGGAAAATGAAACACAAAGAGAATCACATGGCAAATTTTGCAACTTTTGTTTCCAAAACTCTTACTTTTCCCCCCCAAAAATGGATGAATTTAATTTCAGACCGGCTCAGTACTGCATCAATAAAATATTTGAACTTACAAAGTCCTGCATTTGGGTGATTTCAAAATGGATGTAATAAAGTGGTAATTGAACCTCGTGTCATGCAATTTTGGTCTGAAATCATACTTGTGATTTCAAATCGAACTCACACTGTGCACTTGTTTGATTTTGAAATCACGCATATGATTTCAGCCCAAATTGCACTCCACTTAGTTCAATTACCATTATTTATAGAAAATCATATCTTTGCCAACATAATATTATCTACACAAAATGTGTTTGATTCTCTTCTTAATAATAAAATTCAAGGACAATCATTGGAGTAAAATTGTACTTTGTTTTGTGCATTTCCCATCCATAATTCCTAAAATTAAATCTTACCTGGAGGATCTTCCACCAGTCTATTGTCAGTGGCCATTTCTACTCTGTTTTGCTCTTCTGACTGGGCTTTACTTTGGGCCTTGTTTTTCTTTTTCCTCTTCTTTTTTCCCTTTGTCTTTTTGTCATTCTTTGTGCTTTTTCAAGTTGTGTGGATGGTGTGGTAACTGTGTGTTCCAGCTTATCCTGAAGATTTAAATCAAAAGACAATACTATGTTGCCTTTTTTTTCCCTGTGAGCCAAACTTCTAGAGAAAACCAAAAAGAAGCTTCTATTCTTAGATATACATAATTGTGCATGTATGGGTAAAGACTGAAAAAATGCATGAGCCCTTAGGACAATGCAGTCTGCTGTCTTCAAAAAATTTAGGACAAACTGCTCTCAAAATGATTTCGATCAATTGCTGTATTTCCATGTAGGTCTTGTGGTGTGTGTGTGTTGTTGTTGTTGTTGTTGTTGTTTTCTTTTTGCTTGTTTGTTTCTTTTCTCATTTAAGGTATGACTGGCAGTTATCTTAGTTTTGATTCTTATGTCCAATACACCCAATCTGACTCAGGAGACAAGTCATTACATTTGAGTCAGGTTGAGGATTATTATTAAGTGTCTTGAAAATCGACTTGTAGTAAGACATTTCTATCTTAAGAGGCACGGTTTATTCAGATTTCCAGTATCACAAGATGACTTAACAACTAATTAACTTCTGGTGGGTAGATTTGTGAACGACTCAACCCAATTTGGATGTATTGGACAACCCTCAACATTTAAAGATTGAAAATTAGTTAAGATAAAAAATAAATAAACAAAAAATTTAAAAAGATAATTTTTCTCAATTTTTCGTAAAATACAAGGGTAATTTCCCCACGTGCTTGAAGTGAATCAAACATTTGTATCTTCTAAATTTAACCATGCGGTATGTTTTAAAGGACTTTGAGCAATTCACCTTCTGCAGCGGCCGTTCTTTTATTTCCTTCTTCTGAGCTGGTCCACCTGCACCAATTCCTGCTAGCTCTTCTGGATGAAAATCTTCTATGACTTCAAGGGACACAAATCCATCCGTTTCGCCCGCAAAGAACGAAGGATCGTCCAATTCTATTAGTTCCCATTTTCGCTTGTTCCCTTTCGAATTCTTCTCTGCTATTATGGAGCAATGAGCAAAGAGATTCAATTGAGAAACTGAATGTAAACGTTCTTTTAAATAACAAACAACCGTTTTGGTTTATCCATAGAGAATTAATAAAAAAAATCTCTCTCATGTCGTCCGCCATCATGGATTACCCGCCAGAGAAGGACTGGATAAGAAATTGTATTGCGCGCATATTCAAACGGGAGTCATTCGCTGATTTATCTCTAAATGGCTTTTCTCCCTTCGCCGAGTTAGCTGAAACCTTTGTGAAACGTGAATGAAAAGACTAACATGGCGAAAGAACACCGTACATTGAAAGAGGAGTGCATTTATATTGAGCGCTTAAACGAAAACTCGTTTCTCATCAAGAAAGGCTTTGTCCCAAACATGAAGGTGAGTGTACGCGCGCCAAACATCAGATCGGAAGCTCAACTCTAGCTGAGTAGCGTGCGCGTCAAAATACACGTCTAACGATGTAATACGTGAGAACGTTGATAATAGGCTATGGTAATCGAAAAAAAACCCCTTACACCTGCCATATCCGTCAAAGTAATTTCCTTCTTTGAAATAAGTTTTGTCACAAGGAAAATTGTTTCTGGGACAACTAAAGTTTGTTCTCCCCCCCCCCCCCCTCCACCTTTTCTGCCCACGTTATGATCAAATCCCCGCCCCCTGCCCCCCTCCACGTCTCTCATGTCAGAAATGTTTTCTTTTTTTTCTGTTTCAATCAGTCAATTCACGAACTACAGTCAAACCTGTCTTAGGTGGCACCGTATTGAGCACTCACACTGTATTAGACACCATATTCCCGTGGGTGACAGCTTAATACAGGGTTGACTGAACTGGACAAATAAATTTTGTCCTCACTTCCTCCATCAAACCCAGATTATATCCATTATTGTCCCCATCCCCCCTAATCTCTCTCCTTTCCCCCTAGTTGCAGACTGTGGTGTTTTGCTGGAAATTGTTGATGCAAGAATGTCCTCATAAGTACTGGATTAGGATGTTCTGATTAATTAGTACCATGGACAAATTTTTACATACTGTTTCAGATTCAAGACTTGAGGTGTACATTGCAACTATTCAACTCTAAAGTTCAAACTTTTCTTTCCTTTTTTTCTTTAAAGGTTGAAGGTATGTTAGATATATAAACAAGCTGCTCGAAAAACTAATGTTTGATGAGCTGAAGCACTGGGCTGGAACTCAAGGTACAGTACTCTAAACATTTGAAATATAATACTGTTGTATTTGCTGAATTTGTCTTATTCCTTTATACAATTAAATTAAATTGCTCTCCATGTATTGGTGGTTTCCTTCCTGGTGTAAAGCAGATTGCAAATGTTGCAGCTTTGCCTGGAATTGTTGGTGTAAAAATGATCATAACTTTTTCTTGTTGAAATTACAACTCAGTTTAATTGAAACTTGTTCAATCCTGGGCCCAGTTGTTTGAAGGCTGATAAGTGCTAACCCAGGGTTAAATTTTTAATTAGGGTATGTTTAATCCTTGGCTTAGAAACCTTTTTAAAATAATTTACTATAGTTTTTTTTAGGGCATCCAATCATCAAATTGCAGACTAAAGGAATTGTACATGTAGACTGAATTTCATTTGAAAGCTTTCAGATATGAAATCAGATTTCATGCTGACCATTAGTTATCTAAATCCAGCTTTTAACAAACTGACCCTGTTCTTTTGGGAAGCAGAGAAAATATAAAGTGGAGATGACAGAAGAGTTTTTTGTTATACAGTTTGTGTTTCTAGAGTATTTTTACCAAAGATTTCACTTAAAGTGGTGCCAAATAGAGCATCCAGTTATCCCATTATTTTAGAATGTGTGTTTGCTGAACTTTCTCCGTGATAAAATTTTGTTTCCTTCTTAATACATTTAGGAAATTCTGAAATTGTATACATAGAATACTAATATCCTAATATCCTTCTCAGGGAAAATGCACATATTTTTTCCACACTAATGAAGTCTTGAAAAAGTACTTTCAGAAACAATATCATTCATCTCTAGATGAATTTGTCATCTCTGAAAGAATTTGTCATCTCATCAATCAGACTTTATGAATGACAATATACTCCCAGCCAGAGCAAGTTTTAATCACTTCTCTTTTGTTGAAAAGTCCTTAATTTTGATAACACACCAAAACAATATTACCAAACAACAATAACAAAAGAGGCTATGTATCTCCTTTTCTATTCTGAAATGTTGATTTGTATTTTTTCGCTTGGCCCTTAGAGATCAGTTGGACTACCAGATGTTCATTCTGGCTATGGATTTGCTATTGGTAAGTTACAATTTACACATTTGTGATAAATAAGGCAACATTTTATCCTGAATATGTTTGTGGATTGTAGTTGTTTGAAGTAGGATGTCATGTTAAAAAAATTATTCTTATTAAGTTATTTGTCAACAATGTAGTTTCCTTGTCATAACTCAAAGTAAGTGCACTATGATGAAGCTTATAGTTTCTTTTCAAACTGGTAATGTGCTTAAAATGACTTTGGTTGGACATGGTGATGAATTCACTTTCTGAATGCAGTATAATCGTTTGTCTCGCCATTAATTTACTTTGGATGTGGATCATGACTTTTTGACTGCATATTGTGTCTTCTTTGTGTTATAAGGTCTTTAGATAAGCATGACCTTATGAAACTCTCTGTTTGGCTGTGATTAGCTGGAATCCCACACAGGCTTTGATTGGCACACTCTGACCAAATGTTCCTTTGGAGTCCACTGTTGCAAAGTTATTATGTTTTTGTGTTTCTTGTGGTCAGCATCCATGTTTCTGGAATGTCTACCTCAATGTCCAATTTATGTTGTAACAGGCAAGGTCTTGTGTGGATAGCCTCTTTTATCCTGGGTGTATAATAATAGCATCACAATCAATGTACTCTACTTCAGTCCAGAGCAGGTGGTTTCCAGGTGTCTTCTGAAACTGCAGAGGCCTTTGTCTTAGCATTTCGTTTCTCTATATGCTATATAACTCGTTTAACCTTACTTGCATAGGTTTTCCTGTTCCACTGATGTAAACTTTGCCTCACTCTCAGGGAATCTTTTCAACCAGGGGCTCTTGTTTTAAAGATGCTGTGCCATGGATGGGGAGTGTCCTGTTACTATTTGTAACATCAGTGAAGTGAATGGAATGCTTCAGTTCTTCAAATGCTGTAGCAAGCAAGATTGTGAATGTGTTATATACAGAGCGTTCCCAGATCCTTCGCTGGTAGAATGAAAAGGTTATTGATTGCTCCTATATCTCTCTATGCGGAGATTAGCAATAACAGCAGAGACCATACTCCCCATGGCTGAGCCTTCTGTCTTTCAGAAACTGGTCCAAGATAATGGGAGTATGTAGACCTCAATATGAGGTTTGAAGGGTCTGCGATCTGACAAATGATTATACTTCGTATTAAGCGCTAGTGTCATTATCAAATGATCATTTAATCACGGCGTCTAATGTGTTCAGTTTAAATGATATTGGAATACCTCCGATTTTCCAAGGACATGTTATTTATTTACCTCTTAGTTCAACCAAAAGTGGATATTTCTGGAGGAAGCAATGTCATCATGGAAGGAAACAGTATGAACTTAATGCATAAAGTTGTGGTGGGTCAGCCTGAACCACAGATCACATGGCTCAAGAATAATGCATTGTAAGGACAGAGTTTGTCTCTCTTCTTTTCTGAGATAACAAAGGAGGACGAAGGGCGGTACACTTGTAAGGCAGAGAATGCAGCAGGCTTTTCCACCAAAGACATTGACGTTTCTGTAAAGGGTGTGTTTATAAAGCTCACAACTGTATTATAAATCAATCGTGCATTTGATATGTCTACCGAGTGCGAATAAATAGTCAGTGGGCCTGACCTATGTCACAGGGAAGAATATCTCTTTCCTCGTCTGGTAAGGCCATCCTCAACTCATGGTATGCCTCGTCTGAAATCAAACCTTTATCTTTCGCATTAATTACATGCTGCGTCGTCCGACAAATGGAGTTTTCTTTCTCGTCACCAGAATCGTGTCCAAGTGGAATTACAACTTCACGTCCTTGTAGAGTGAACTTAATCTGAAGAAGAAGACGGGGGTTTCCCTTTAACATTTGTTTTCATATGAACATAGCTAGATAGATAGATTGATCGCCACATAGATGTATGATTTTTTTTCGCGACTTTGCTGTTGGTCAATGTCTCAGTTCTATTTTTTACGAAAAAGTAAAATTGTTACGTACCTCGATGGCCTCAAACTCCTCCAGTCCTTCCACCGATTGAGCCACTCGTTTCCTGACTCGTCTTTTCTTATTATTTCTGGCTGCCAGTGTTAATTGCCAGAAGTCCTTTTTGGTGTTGTAGAAAACATTTCCAGTCTCTGTAATTCTTTGCTTTAGCAGCATTCCTTCAGCATTTGCTTGTGGAAGCTGAGCTACGACTTCATTCAGTTGAGTTGCAAAGGAGTTGTGCTGAATTCTCAAATCGTGGTTCTCTTCCCATAAACCTCTGTAAGAGATGGCTGTGTCTGTGCCAGTGCGCAACTCTGTGCCCGGTTGTGTTGAAAATGAGTTAGAAAACTCCCATCGCTGACGGACTTAACCTTAAATTTCGTCGTTACTTAGCGAGTATCAGTCCTCATTACACCCGGAAGTTTTTTCTACTTAGCATCATTTTGTGTCTAGTGTTCATTCATGGATAGCTTAAACAAAGCCATTGCTTTTAATAGAATGCCCTTTTGTTGTCTTCATCAAATGAAACAGAAAAAAAATAAGAAACAAAAACCCACCCACACATAAGATCGCCCTGAAGTCTGAAAAATACTTGAAGAGCGAGTTTATTTTTAGAACCAAACATCATAATCTTGAAAACGTATCAAAGCAATTGGAGAGGCGAGCGCGAACTGAGATCGCTTGGAACTTATCAATGGATCATTTTCATCAGGGAGGTGAGAAAATAACCAACTATTGTTTTAATCGTTTCTCATGAAGCGGCCGCGTGTATTATGAGAATTGATTGATATCAAGAGGATTGCTGCTTTTTTGCGCTAAGTGCTCATGCCATTAAATAACTAATTCGCCCGCGGTTTAAATACTTTGTAAGCATTTGCGTTGTCATTAGATGGTTTCTTATTGAGTTTCCTTTCAAAATTCTCTATTGTCGAAACCAATGTGTCGACATCGATGGGAATAAATGCGAGTAATGTGCATTCATATGTTCCGACCTGCATTCGAGAATAAGCCGTAACGTATTAAAGATCGTCGGTGGAAAATGTCGTTTGAGATCAGGAGAGTGAAAAGACAATAGACTTCTTATCTTGTCTTACAAATCTTACCGTCTGGATAAACAGATGCTATGTTCACGGTACATAAAACGTTTAGTGGCGTTCAGTCATTCATCTCTCAAAGAATTCAAATTCATCTCGGTTTTTGTTTTTTGTTTGTTCTTTTTCTCAGAGGATGAAAAACTTCGTCAATATCAGTGCGCAACAAACGCAAACCAAGACCCTGTTCTAAAGCCGCGGCTACACGAGCGATTTTTTGCTTGCGATGGTGATGCGACTTTTTCTTAAAATTGTCGCGTCGCTGGCGCGCGGTGGTGGCTAAACGGGTGACAAAGTCAGTGATCTTGTCACGAAAAGTTCAACTCATTGAATTTCTCGCGATTTTTTTCAGCGGTGTATTAGCAGTCGCCATCGCAGCACTTGCGCGAGGGTGGCTACACGGGTAATTTGCACCGCGCGCTCGCATCACCATCATAAGTAAAAAATCGCTCGTGTAGCCGCGGCTTAACATTGTGAGATCTGGGACCGGGCTGCCTGTCAATTTCACGGAATGAGTTTAATTCAAACAAGTTTCACTCGTGACCATTCACACTGATTCAAATTTCATTTGGTTTCATCACTCTTTGTCAGTCTCTCATGATCAGTTGCGACATTCTGTGTCTTGACCGACCCTCCCTGAGTAGCAAGTGACCTTAAACAAAAAGTAACTCTTCCTCCCCAGGAGGAGATTTGACATAAACGCGCTTTCGCCGGATATCCAAATTTCGCGCTCGTGCAGTAATCGGCTATGTTTGAATTTCGCTATTGTGATGGCAGCGAGTTTGAATTTCCCTCGTCAATTAATAAGCCATTGTTTGGCTCCAAAAGTATTGTTTCAAGATATCCTTTTATGGCCATATTTGAGACACTAAACAAAGGGCATTGTCTTTGAATTTGATCAGCTTTTCTTGATACGCTGCAGATTAATGAACTTATTCTTTGACGATTCTAGGCTGAACTATCGCAGACCAATTTTCTGTCGCTTTCGCCTTCTCGCCGGCTTGTGGATATCGAAACCATTGTGGTCACTTAAAGAGACCTATGAAAAATAGTGAGCTTATATATACTATAGTTGCTTTCCTATGCAAAACGCGTCTTAAGGTTCTGCTATTGCTTTTACTTTGCAGTTGTTTGAAAATAGGAAATAACCAGGTACAGAAAATAAAGGAGTCATAAGGTTGAAGTACTAGTTTAATTAATGATAAAAAAAAAAAATAAAATAAATAAATGCTCAAGGAGGAGAGGGAAGGGGCTGTTAACCTCTCCACCCCTCCCAAGGAGCTATTTCATGCTCCTATAGAAATAATACACCGATGTCAATTCCACTTGCGTACAACAAAACCAACATGTCAGCGTTGCTTCTCAGGTGACATAATAATTTCAGCTCTAATTTTATTGTTAAATTTGTCTATTAAAAAGACTTTTCAGTAGTTAATGAATTATTTGATGAGCTATTTGGTCAAGGGCGAACTCAAGTACAGTGGGGCGCTAATGAGCTATTTAGTGGGTCGTGTCATCTGCATACAGCTGTAATGTAGAAGACAAAGATCATTAGCAAAGACGTTGAAAAGCATCGCTTTATAACCTTCCTTGTTGGACTCAAAAGCGCATGGGCAAATAATGCTACACCATCCTGTTGCACCATAGTTAGTAGCTACTAACTATGGTTGCCCTTAACAATCTGGGTTAAAACAGTTTTGAGGCTGTGTTGTAGACTACATAGGCTTTCAGTAGAGTTAACGACAGATAATAAAAAATGGGGTCAAAATCATTAGATGAGTCAATCGGTACTTCATAATTTGTTTTGAAAAGAACGGCGCCATTCATTAGTTAACTTAGAATTAACTTACAGATAACTAACAGCTAACTAACAGTTAACTAACAGTTCACGTGTATTTCAATTAACAATACTCCAGAGAGCTTAAAAGACTCGTACAACATTATAATCTGATAGCTGATAATTGCAAACAATCTAATTGTGACCGCATTAATTAACTCTTTCGTTGCAGCCGGTGATGCCCTCATCAACTCTCCATAGTGTTTACCATACTTTCCTCATAATGTTTGTTCGGGGAATTTGGTATTAAATCTTAGTTGCAATTTTTTTCCATTTCCGCTACTTTTCGGCTTGATAATAAGTTAACACCGCAAGCTGGCAATAATTGCCCATTGATTACTTCTGTGAGCGGGTGGATCAGTCGAATTTTTGGTTTGCTCGTAGCCTGTAAGACGATGTTTTCCGCCTGAATGCCACTACCCGTTCGATTGGCTGAGTGCAACAATACCTAGCAACCAAGCCCAACTGCTGTCAGTTGTCATTGCAATTTACAGCGAATCGTGAGTTTCGTCTTGCAGTGCGTTTGTCATTTGATGATCAATTCTCACACCCTGATAGCAAAGTTGGAACCATGGAAACTTTTTCTGTCGCTTTTGTTGCTCTAGTGACTTTGTGCAGTGCATCATCTGGTGAGTTTATCTTCCTGAATTTTCCTATTTTAAAAAAGAATTTCCGTTGACATCTTCTAGCTCCTTATATCCGGCTCAAATGCATAAATGTTGAGTCATTGCGGAACTATTACACCAAGATCAGCTAAGATCACGGCTTTTTGGGAGCGCACAGATTCAAACGGATTTGATAGATGAAAGTAAAAGCGAAAAAACGAGATGTGCCTTCAGAATGTACGAAGTTGATATAAAATGGAGACGTCAATTTGTTTTCAATTTACTTAACCACGTTGGGACCCGAGCATAAAATTCGCCGCCTCCTTACTTGGAATTCCGTGAGTGACTTGCCCTTTAAAACTTTCTTGGAAAAAGTTCTCTTCCGCGTTTCAAATTAAGGTCCGATCAAGTTGAAACTGCAAACCCACCCGGAATTTAAAATCAGTAAAAGACGAATAGAAAGATCACATAGAAGCAGATTGAAAGTTATCAAAGTTCACGCGATGAAAGTGTTATAATTTTGTTGTTCGTTGATGTGTTTCTTGCATTTATTTATTTATTCATTCAATCGTCTTTTGAGCTACCGAGTCCGCGCAGCATGTTATCAACTGTTCAAGTTAAGTATAACATAACAAGTTTCGTAATTCAAAACGTATATGAAGGTGTTCTGTGCACCCCAAAAAAGCAGATGCCAACTCAATGCTTGATATCATTTGCCATGTTTAATGTGAAATGAGCTGTATTCCACAAATACCTCTTTTAAGCGAATGCAGACCTCAAACTGGAGTCCTTTTGAGAGTGAAAGGGGTTTGTAAGAGATTATTCTGTTGTTTTACCAGTATTAATCCTGTTCAATTCGACTCTCCAATGTTCAACAACATCAGAGTGCCAGATTTCTCTCAAGTATTCTTGTATACGATATTAGTTGAACAGAAAGGCGTACAGTACGTTTATGGGCTAGTTAGTGGTGTTTAAACACAAAATAGCTTGTTATCAATGACTCCTGCAAGACAGCTTAAGCACTTAATGAAACAAAACCTGCTGTTTTACGCTGCACCAGTCAATTAGTAGTGTTGTGTTATACCTCCCAGCTGTAAAATGGAACAAAATGGCTCGGTGATCAAAGGTTCCTGCCAGTAAGTAAGTTGAATTGTATTAGAAAAGAGAGACTTAGAGTTATTTAGCACTTAACAAATTGGCTTATTCATGCATTGAATTATGTTTGAAAAGGGAGCTTAAGGACTTAATTCCTGCAACTCAACACAAATATGTTTTGAACTGTATTAGATAAGAGAGCTTTTAGAGTTATTAGGCACTTACTAAATGACCCTAAGGGAAACGAAGCTTACTTTCTGCCGTCGGGCCACTCAATAAGTGTTTTGTTAAACCTTCAAAACTTAAAAAAGGGAACAAAATGGCCTGGCGATCAAATGCTCTCGCATGTGAACTCAAGGATGTATTGAATTTTATTTTAAAAGAGAGCTTTTAGGGTTATCAAGCACTTTTAAAAATAACAGACCAGAGTGTTTGCGAATCCTCTCAACTGACTCAAAAAAAAAAATCTTTGGCGAAGAAAAGCTCCTGCAAGCCAACTCGAAGATGTCTTAAGTTTTATTTGAAAAGAGAGCTCTTAAGGCTTTTAAGGCTTTTAAGGCTGTTAATGACAGGCCCTGTGGATAACAAAAGTCAAAGATACCTCTTTACAAAAAAACATGACAAATTATATACGAATTACGTCTTAATTGCAAAATTAATATTATTTGTTTATGAAGGCGGGCCGGCGAACAAATGCGCCACGGTTTCGAGGTGCAGGACCTGATCAGGTGCAAGTCGAAGGTTCAAGTTATTTTTGGTACAAGTAATTAATGAGTTTTGACCCACGGCACGTGACAAATCCTCGTGCAATTAGAAAACGTACTATGTGATTTGGCAAGTACCATTAACTGACTTGTTGACCCTGAATTTTAATTCGAATTTTACTCGGTGATATAATTATGCAAGAGAAGTGACAAATTTTTGAAAACTTGTCTTCGCAATTAAGTAGACATGAATATCTACAATGGAGCGATGGCTCCTTATCTCTTTACAGATCACATGTCCTCAATCGATTTGCAAACAAAAACTATTGCATGTTGCCCGTAAACTGTTTACCAGTAAAAAAAATCCAGCGAGATGAAAAATAAACTAAAGTCTTTGAAGTTCTGGAAGCAATGTACACGAATCCAAATTAAAGCTTCTATTTTCTCTCGTAGATCCGGAATCGAGGGTGCTTTTATGCAAGAGTAAAACACAAAACTGGAAAATCTTATTATTAAGACAAACATTCCATTGTTGTTACTAGAGGAACAAAATTCCTTTTATTAAACAGTTATTCGCCGAAGGTGAAGTGAACATTATTCGCAAATATTCACTGAGTCTGAGGCGAGTAGTTGTTTTGGTATAATTGCTTAGGTGCTTTCCAATTCTGTTGTAAATATGCGTTTTGAGTTTCAATTGTTTCGATTACTCAATAAACATTAGATTAAACAGAGATAAAAAGTTTCAATTGATTTGATGATTTTTGTGAAATAAGAGAGACTTAGAATCTGACCTTCTTACGCTACTTGACAGCATTCGCAATAAAGTGCGACGTATGCAGCAACTTACCACCCGAAACTGGATTTACAGGTAAATCCTGCATTGAACCAGAAGTCTTGGAGTGTCCTGTAGGTTATGATAGATGCATGACCATCGACATTAAAGCAATGTTCCCTGACATTGGTCCGTTTGATATGAAATTGAAAAACTGTTCCATCAGCGCCTTAATGTGTGCACCGGACGGGCCAGCAAACAGTAAGTAAAATATTTGAGTAACAGTTTCGTTTCCGGGAATGTTTTGGATTTGCTTCATCTCGCTCTATGCTTGGTCCAAAAACAAAATTACGCCATCCTCTCATCCAATCAGATTCAAAAGCAAAAACAAACGTGACTGGCGTTTTTCCTTCCTTTAGACAGCTTGCTCTCAGCTTGCTCTCATTTTGATTAGCTGCCATGATTAATTTGGTTTTGGTCTACGAAAATCAATCGAAATTCGCTCTAAAATGATCCTTCTGATGATGATTATAAGCCTGGGAAATGCTCGCAATCAAATCACATAAACAAAAAAACAAGACATGAAAAACAACAAGAGTAAAGATGACTTCAACGTGTTTTGAACCTGATATTTTACAATGCCCATAAAGACTGGTTGGCTTGAATCTCAAGGTATTTTAAGAGGCTGATAGTTAGTCTTAGTCCCCCAAGATTGACTGGCATCTAAGTTCTCCTAACAGTATTACTGCTGAGTCAAACATTTAGGTTAAGAGAGTACAGAAAATGATCGCCAATTAAAGAAGCTCAAGATTGTCATGCAGATTCTCCTAACACGGGGAAAGCATATGAGTATACGCCTGGTGATTTCAGGGTGTAAAGAGGTAATGCAGTGTTTCTGAAAATTGAGAACAAACTTTAACTATCGAGTCTTGGTGTCCCTTGTTGGAAAGGGTCACTCATTCCGAAAAATTGAGGAGAAAAGTATCGAGCATAGGGTGTCCTGTTAGAAAGGAGCTTTTCTCTAGTTCTTATATTTAATTTTTCATCACATTTTCTTCTTTTATAGTCTGTAATCGTAGTACAATTAACATGACGTCTTGTTCAATGGATTGCTGTGAGGGAGACTTTTGCAACAGAGGTGAATCTGGTGGATCTGGGGCTGAAGCCGCTGATCTGTCAGTCTGGCTCCTAGGCTTCGCTGCCATTTTGATGGCTCTGTACCAGAAGTTCCTCAACTGATTTGAAAACCTCAGTGTTGTCAATGAAGTCCACTGGAGGTGTTATTTTTAGCTGCAGCCCTGTTCAAGAAGTGAGCAACATCAAAACCCCATGATGTCAGAAGAGGAGGGAAGGAGGAATGTGAGGGAACAGGAAGGGGAGGGAAGTGGGAAAAATAGTATTTCCCTTTTTTTGAGGTTTAGTATTTTGATAAAAAAAACCTGAGGTACCGGTAATTGTGTTTCAATCTCGGTATCAGCCAAAAGGAATAAATTTGTTAATTTTGATTTTTGAATTTAGAGTTTGGACTTGACATTACGTTGTGTGGAGCCCATTCTTTGGTGTTCACTATTTTTCACCTTTTTAAACAGACTTAGATTCTTTTCCCACCCATCGTCACTTTCTTGCTTATAACAGTTGTTTGCGTGATATTGACTCTGAATATCCAATGGCCAGAAGCAAATGAATATCTTAACAAACTTTTCCTTCTTTCTTATTAGTTTTCTCTATGAAAGAGCTGTCTATCGAGCACCTCAAGAAGCTCAAGTGCAAGGGTCATAAACTACTTGCATTTGCTGATGCAAGATAATTAATGGGCTTGAAGCACACCCTGATGGAAGTTTGCCCCTGCATTTCACAGAGACGTTGTGTCTTTTTGTCGTGCGTTCATACTTCGATCTGTGACTTCGTCCCACCCAGTTGAAAAAAGGTGATTTGTTGATTTGGACTTGTGGAAGCGAACCACTTACTCAGACAGCAGTAGAATCAAAAACATGGAAAGAAAAGTTTATTCAATTTGAATAAATCTCTTAAGACCATGTGAAGGATTTAACCCTTTCTATTTATTTATTTTAGTCTACGATTTCCCTTAATGTAAAAAATATAACAATTGGTGAAGACAAAACAGATTAATGGCGAGGAAACCAAATGTAAACCAATTGCAAACCCGCTTCTTTACCTCTATGATCGTCCGAGGAGATCATTGATCTGTGTGGGAACGTGAAAATGACCGTAGACATCGGTACAAGGTACAAAATTTTAACGAAAACCTTTTATTTCCAATGCGTGGGTTCTCGGCGCATAAGTCCCTAAGTTGATACATCATAATTCCGCTCCATCCAAATCAAGATAGACTTCATTTATGAAAATAATGGGAACTGAAGACTTAAAAGCGGCGAAATTAGCTTAGAAGTAACGAAAAATGCGATTCTCAAAAGCGACAAAGACTATGGCAGGAATATGAAAAAAAAACAACTTGCTGATTTCAACTAAGGCTTTGCACCATAATAATTGGGCTATTATTTGGACCAGTAAATATAAAGTGTTGATATGTCCTAAAAGTATTGTTAAATCGTAGATTTTGTATCTGAATTACTCTAGAATTTTCAATACAACGCTACGCGATTTTATGACCGTGATTCCTGTAAAAAACGATTCCAGTGTGGTAAATCTATCCCAAGAGTATCGTAAATGCAAGAAATTCGTTCGTTTTTTGTTTCTGAACGGTCAATTTTGGCCCTTTTTTTGAACAAAGAGATATTTCTAGGTCAGTTTTCGTTGCATTTTATTCAGTAATAGCTTCTGGTGATACGCGATTATCTGGTAACCCCGACAAATTTGCATGTTGCATTTTTATTTATTTCTGTCTGAAATGTTTCAAGTTCTGAGGAAAGCCAAAAGAGTAAAGCACTCTTTTAAAAAATCGGACCAAGAAGAGAAAAAAAAAACAGGCGGAATTGTGCCTCAAGAAAACACTGCCAAAGCTGTGGTAGAAGCTGAAAATGACTTGAACTAAAGTTTTACCGCGAAATGTAAATAAAAGATTTTCTAAAATATTTTTTTATTTTCTAAAAGTTACGTAAAAGATTTACGTAACTTACAAGATGTCTTGGTTTGTTACATGTTCTCCTCAGCCCATCATGTAGCGAAAGAAGGTCTGCAAACATATGCTTTTTAAAACGTTTGAGAAGCTTTTCGAGATTATGACAAACAAGAGCAAGGCGCGCGGTGCGAAACGGGATGGAACAGAAAGTGTAACAACGGACTTCTGTGCGAACCCACGAATTGGAAATAAAACATTTCGTTAAAATTTTGTACATTTCAGGATGTCTATGATCATTTTCACGATCCCACTCAGATTGCTAAAATACAATTTCAAAAGAATTTGCGAGGCTTTTTTTGCACTACGTCTCGCACAACAACAAAGATCAAGGCGTCGCGAAACAACGTGACATGGTACAAGGTTGGCCAATTCCAGCATTTAGTTGGATGCGAAGTCGCGTTTTAATGTAAGGAAAGTTGACCCGCTTTTTCTCGAAATCGGATTACTTTATGTATGGTTTTTTTTTTTATCTAAGCTTACAGATTACTCAAGGTAATGTTCAGTCACAGAACTGGGAATTAAATTCACGAAACTGGGAATTAAATTCAAACGCGTTTACTAAGCTTACAGATTACTCCAGGTAATGTTCAGTCACTGAGCTGGGAATTAAATTCGAACGCGTGTAGCAATGCTACTGATGAAGCAGGTCATAGTTTTAAAGTCCCCTTTACTTTATTAGTCTTCTTGAAAGGTCAAATTTCACCCCGCACGCGTCGATGCAACACTTATTTCAAGAGACGTAAAATTAATAGGGGAATGCGAGTTATGACCTCTCTCCACCAGGATTGGAAAATATCAAATAATGAACTGGTTTTATTCCACCTCCATACCAGCAACTAATTTAAGGAACGATATGAGAGGAAATCATTCAGAAAAAAAAAGATACTTGCGGAGGTCATGATATTATAAAACATGCCTTGCAATTGATGAATACTTTGGCTAACTTATTTATCATCACATTCTTGGAGCTTAACCTATTTCGTGACACAATTTCTTAGTGGGACGGTAATTTGAGAAAGACTCCCCTTAGATAATTTGAAATTATATACATTTTCCTAGAGGATGATTTAAAATTCTTTTTAAGGAACATACTGTTATTCCTTTGTTTCTGGCTTATGTTTTTGGACAAAAAAATTCCTTTATTTAAAGCAGTACACGTTTTCACCCAGGATGAAATCAATTACACTCTAAATCCTTACAAGTAATAAAACTAACACTGGTAACAAACAGTGTATCATATTTTTCTAGAACTAGCGAGCTTTAAGTGGCAAAATTTATGAAATGAAATAGCAAGAGATAGCTGGTCTTAGTTAAATCCCACAATCTTTGGTAGAACTACAGCAGACAAAATGCTGGCGAGGCTCACAGCTGGTCCCAGTACTGCGCCGGATGGTTTAGATGTAGTGGACTGAACCACACTTGCAGTGGACTGGATGCCTTTTTTAGTTGAGCCCTCCCCAGCTGTAGATGGCTTTGAAGTGGACCCTCAAGTATTACACAATTTGCCTTGGCAACAGTCCATTGTACAGTTGGAGACTAGGCCGCCATCACTGAGCATTTTGCACGCTGTTGAATTAAAAAAAAATAGTTTTCAATCAATGTGAAATCACATGTAGTAACTTAACAACACAGGAGCTCTTCTGGTGTTCTGCATGAAAGCAGATACTTCTTTTAGTAGCTTGGAGATAAATAAGCACTCACAAGGATTTTATCCACAGGATCAAAAGATCGAAAGAAGGTATCTAGCACACCGTTTAACATGGGACTGCAGCTCAGTAACGTTCTTAGGAATGGTCACTGAGATTTTATCTATACTCCCAAAAGTCAGAAGCACTTAGTACAGCATGAAAAATTAGCACGTGACCATAGCAGCACGAACTGAATAACAGCTTTTACATGAGTAGTTCTCAGTTAGAGATTCAACCACAGAGGTGAGAGTTTCAACGACCTTAAAAATCCCCAAATGCTATTTCCACTCAGCAACATATGAAATAAACTGATTTACAAATATTACCCTTGAAAGGTAGAAACTTAACTGCATGCACAACCCTTGTTTGTTTGTTTTTTTTTGGCTGCATACACCAAACCTGACTAGCAGGGCATATCACGCATGATATAAACCATGTCTCCTGCTTATCAACTTTTTCCTATAAACAGTGTCATAACAAATCTCCCCCGACGCTTTCCGCACGGAATTTCATTTTTGCCTTCACGGACTATTTCAGTTTTCATAATTCATCATCTAATTAACAAATAGATTCCAAGTTGCCGTGTGTCTGTTCAGTAATAATGATACGACAATTGAAGACTTAAATATATTATATCGCTTAGATGCACTTGGATGGTAGGCCACAATGGAAATTTTACGAAATTGGAGGGCATAGAAAATGGAGGACTAAGCGCGCAATGATTTGTGGTTGACTTAGATCCTTTAGCAGAAAGAAATACGTGGTGTAATACCGCTAGTAAAATCAAACTAAGACTTTGGTTTAACAAGAACAAAGAAGAATCGTCATGATATGCGATTTAAGTGAAGATGGAGAGGAAAGTCTTTCTAGAGCTTACAATTAAAGTCAGACTGGGGATCACAGGCTGCGCTAACTGAGCAGTTTCTAAGCTCGACGAATTGCGGTGCACCAATTCCGATAGACATGTCATACTTCATCTTCATACATCTGTCGTAAAAAGGAGGACAAATGAGCTTTTTCACATTGTCGAGGTTACAACTAGTTCCGCCAAGAACTTGTGGAAGGTTGTTACATTCGTAACATTGAAGAGACATAGCTGTTGGGTAAAAAGAAATACAAAGGTTAGCATATGATTCTTACGACTCAATACAGAATGTATAAAGGGGTAAGTTTCTAAAGAAACTGTGGTTCTGCGTCGGTGGGAGAGTATAGAAGGTAATTAAGTGTTAACAACTGAGTTGAAAACGTAAATTAGCCACCGTAAAGGGTAAAAAAGCTGACGTTTCGAGCGTTAGCCCTTCGTCAGAGCGATTGGTTCTGACGAGGGGCTAACACTCGAAACGTCAGCTTTTTTACCCTCTACGGTGGCTAATTTACGTTTTCAACTCAGTTGCTAACACTAAATTACGTTCAACACAGATTGTATGTTGGCGATTGATTCATATTATAACAATTGTTAAATATTGGTACGAACTTTAGTTCTCTGTTTTGGGAGGACACCTAGCTTTGCACAAGCCTTGTGGTTTCATGAAGGTTTCCTCGCCAAACGCACCGTTGTACATAGCTTAACTTATCATCTTTCTTGTATAATTATTATCCTAGTGTGGCACTCCAAGTTCAGTTGTGATATTCAAACGTGTGCGGTACTCAAGCAGAAGGTTCTAACTGCATTAAGCCTCATGTGAATGAAAACAAGCTGACAACAATCGATTATCCACCGCTGCACGCCTGCAGATTATGATTTCTTAACTGTATACGAGTAGGCTTATCCTTGATCGAATTACGTCAGCAGGAGAACGCAACACGTTTGAAGTCCGGTCGATAATGAATTGAAACAGCTGCATTTCAAAGTGTTGTGCTGTTTGCTCCCTTAACGATAAACCCTCTGCTGAGTTTTTATCCGATCATAATTGCAGTTGAAAAGTGATCTGTTCCGAAATATAATGCTGCATCATAAATTGTGTAAACGTGTAAAACGTGTAAATTGTTAGCTGCAAAAGGATTCTTCGAGGACATGCCCGATCTTGAGAACACGTGCGAATCGGTTTTTCCGCTTTCAGCAAAAGCCCATCGAACTGTTTTTCTAGGAGTTATTTTAAGTTCCTGTTTATTTCCCTCACACATCAGGAAAATTGAAAGCGAAAAAAGCAAAGGGAATTAAAAGGCTACGTGCATTATTTAAACTTTATCTGCTCCTATTTACCTTGTCAATGGAGTTCCTAGGCCGCTCACGCAGATCACAACACAACGACTCAGTTAAATTCTAGCGATTCTAGAAGTAACATTTCTTCACTTCTTCTTTGCTCATGGACTTCAATGCTTTTACCAAAATAAAAAAGGAAAACTTAATTGTTGCGATCAACAAAAAGCCTGACGCGTTGTGCTACAGTAGGAAAAACGATAATCAAAGTTATCCTGTGTCAGGTATGTATGTGCGAGGCGCATTTAGCTACTTTCTTGCTTTTCATTTGAGTCTCTAATAAAACAGAAAAAAAAGTTTCCAATTGAAGGTTACAAAGGCTTTATCAAAGCATTAGTAGTATCATAATGCAACTTATAGACAGGAAAGAAACCAGTATACGTCATCCTGCTTAAATTTAGCTCCAATGGCCATGATTTCGTAGAAGACATGTGAAAGTGACTACAAAGATTTCGTTGTTACGATATACGCATCTTGATTTGACTACACCAAATGAATAACCAAAGAAAGCAAAGTTTAAGTGTTCTGGGGCAATATTCTGGCCTAATTTTTCGGAAGAACAAGTTCAATAAATGTGCAAAGCAGTCAGCTTTCCTGTTTGAGCTGAGGTGGCAGTCTGTTATGCATGAAACAAAGATTATGAATCTTACTTACCGGTTGGTATCATAAGAAGAACCATGGAAGCGACAGAGACGAAAAGGAACGGAATAGCCATGACTCATGGACGAGAGAGTTGTTGTAGACCTCTATGGAGGAAACCTGGGTGTGATTTTGCCGTTACTGCAAACAGCCAATTTAAAGGCAAGGCAAGGCAAGGCTGTGCTATTTATAACTCAGGCATTTCACGTGACTAGAGTGTACACGCTATCTGTGAGAATTATGCTCTGTGCGTGTTTCATATCGATATCAATGACCCAAGATGAGTTACATGACAGTGCTTTGAGTTGTTCTTCGTAACACGGAAAAAGTACGTGGGAACAGGAGCGTTTGTGGAAGGATGGAGAATATTACAACGGGTAGCATGCAAGTGACAGATTTGAAAAAAAATTTGAGGCACACGTCTTTATATTTCGAACTATTAAATTATTTTGCCTCCAAAGCCCAAGAAGGGGTCTCAATAAATTCTTGCGGTAAGATACGAAATCGTAGGAGATGCAACAAGAAATCAAGCATGAACAGGGCTGGTTATATTTATAGACACGATTAAAGCAAGTTGCAGATGACGATCTTGCTACTTCAATTTACATCCCTCCGTCATCAACTGTTCAGGTTAAAACTAATTTCAGTTATAATTTGACGAGTTGTGAGAATAAGCCACCCTATTCAATGTGAGGACAAGACACGACCGATTTACGCCAACATAACTCCTAATTCAAGCCACCAAGCGAGTTCACAAATATGCACATTCTCGAAGTTTAAAATATCAATACCGTGCTGATCCGGAACTTCCGCTTACACCCAGCTCACTTTTTAAATTTTCCTTTAACCTCTCAACGTAAAACAGAACAACGAAAAGCTTAGACATTTAAAAGAAACAGCTATATTGGACTTATCATTCCTAGTTATGTGCACCGTCGATGGTGCAGGAGTTTTTCCGGCGAAATAAAGCTATGATTTCATACTTCACTGATCATCATCATGCTATCATTTTCATGAGGAGATTTGATGTGTCCATAGATAAAAATTCGTTCTACATTGCATTTCAAATTAAATTAATCTTAGAGCCTTTTTGTTATTGAACTTTAAATGTGATTAAAATGAAAGCTGTTTAGCAATACAGACAGTGAACCCATCGCTAACTGCGAACTGACCTCTCTTGTATCATAGTTAAGCTGGCAATCTTTTATTTATTCAATTATAATGAGTGGCGTTCAAAGATATTCTCGAGATGTTGCTTGGTATCAAACTTCATGGAAAGGCCAAAGGGCGCAGTGTTTGGTTATTGCTGCAAACAAACGAGCAAATTCTCACAACTTCAAAATAAAAAATTTGAATTTACCCACAATTACTTTCCTCGCCGTTTACTTAATGAACAGAGGTAAATCTTCGTACATGAATGAATCGTCGATGAGAGTGAATAATACTTTCCGTTAGATCATTGAATGTTTTTGAAGGAAACATTACCGTGAGAGTCCTTGCCACACTAGTTCCGTTGTTTTTCAAATGTTCTTGCGCTTTTTTTTTCTTACGCACTCTCTAATTGACAGGTGTCAGATTGTGACAGATACTTGTAAAATAATGTTTCAAAGTTTGTTTGGAAGCCTTTTAAATCACTTTTATTCTCACGCAAATGAAAATGTTTCGGTGAGGTATCTCTCTTTAATTTGCATCACCTTTATTTTACCTACCTTTTACTCGCTCAAAAATTGTTCATTTTATGAAGGATCTTGCCGTATTTACAGCCCTAAATCATTCGGGATCCTTTCGTTATTTACCGGCTGGGAGCTTTTTTCATTATTTGTGTCATCACGGAACGAGGTTTATATCTAGCGACTCTCCACTTTGTTTGGGAATAATTTTTTTCAACCGAAGGAAAACGTTGAGAAAGGTATTATTATCATATTAGTTGTTTTCTTCCGGTATCCTTCGGATCATTAAAACATTTCATTCGAGGCCTATTAGTTGTTTAACTGAGTTGTTGAATTGTTGATGAAAGCTGTGTATAATCAATTTTCATTGAGGATCATCATCTGTTTTATTTCAATTCAACCGATTGAATTTACCATGATGCACTTTGGTTAATTACATTGTGGGTTTTTTAGCTCATTTAGGCTGAAAGCAATGGATGAGGTATCTTGGTGGAGCAGATGTTGACGGAAGTTGTATCCGTGGACGGAAGTTGCATTGTAGACCGTGAACAATGATAACCTCAAATCACATTTCTAAACTTCTAAAAATGCAACTTGAATCGAAAAGCCAAAATGTTCACACCTAGGGGACCTTTAGCGGGTTCATTTCAAATCACGCCGTTACCACGCAGAAGAGCATCAGCATCAGAGACAGTCATATTGGCAAGCCACGCATTTGCGTTCGTCTTCATTTGGTATATAGTAATCATTACTCTATCATTGTGCTTGTGCTCGGGAGCTCTTCAACATACAGTGAACACATCAATTATAGCGGCCAAGATGGTCTAAATATTTTTTTTTCGAGCTCCATTATTTCGGTCCGGACTTGAGGCTCGCTCAAACAAAAACAGCAATACCAATCCGGTCAGTACAAAATGCAGACTGCAGACAGCAGACCGGGTACAAAATGCAGACTAAGTATAAAATGTAGACTGTAGACTGGTTACCAAATGCAGACTGAGAATTTATACTGTTTTTTCGTCTGATACGTGATAAAATATCATATTAAAACTTACCGAGCGTCACGCAACCGCTTTTCCGCGATCATCTTTTACGAATATTTGCAGTATTGGGGAAAATTCCATGCCCGTTTCTTGATCACAGACGTTCTGAAAATAATTGCAAGCCTTCCTAGAGTCTTCTCACTTTGCGCGCGAGTTACTTGGTGTGACGTAGGCACAGAATTTACCAACTTAATAAAAGTGGATGTAGATGTAAATGAGATGTCACTATCGAATATTTAACACGCGCAATACTCGAGAAACAATTGACAGCTTTGCACGTGGTCCATACGTTTCATCTTTTTAACCGATATGTGTTCGCTTTGTTGACAAAAATGCGGGCCGAGACCAAAACTGTTCCCTCGACTTGATATATTTTTAACGTTTAGAGGTGTTCGCGCACTGATTTTCACATATGTGCCTTATATTGTTATTGGCTTACATGAGGAACCGGCGAATTTTTATAGGGAAAAGCGAAGCGTTGCATTCGTGACTGGCCATTTGATTACTTTTCTGATAGTTCTATCTCTCATCTGTTTGGGGATTACGCAAATATTGATATGTGAAAATCAGACTATATGGGGGCTTGAAATTCTATTAAGAATAATTGTGGCCGCTTTGTTAAATACCAAATGCAACGACCGCTTTATTAAAAACAAAAGATATCAAGAAACGTGCAAGGAATATTTCAAAATAGTACAAATGATCATGAAAGATGAGGATTATAAATATTTTGCAGCTTGAGCAAAATTTGATGCCTGGTCGTGCCCACCCGGCCTACCCTCCGCCCCACAAACACACACACGCACCAACAAAAAGGACACTGTCTGCCTAATGACCTCTGCCCATCCCACCTCCAGCCCACATAACCTTATTTCCAATTCCCATCACGACAAATGAACACGTTTTCTTATCACACAACTGCCCAAAAGTCTTGAAATTTCACATATAATGAATTCAACTGTACCTTATTCAAACAGTCCAAGATATCAATACAAACTTAAGCCATAACATGAATGAGCTGGCTCAAAGAGCCCTTTGATTGATTATATTTGCTGTCGGTCGCTGAAAATAGCTAAATACTTCTCAGTTGCTAATAGTTTTAATTTGCGCATAAAAAAAACAATGGAGATCTTAGGATTCAGCGGTGTCACTAAAATATAGTGATTGAAACAAAAAAATTCAGTTTTTGATAAGCTTTGGCAGTAAGTTGAAATTAATTTAAAATCAACTCAGAACTCTTTAGAAGGGAAAAAACCATTAAAATAAACTATATTTAGTCAACACTTACTTAATTCCACACCAGATGGTTGCAATGGGACAATTTTGATGTCCTTTAATTGGCTCCCTTCGAAGTGAGGTCATAAACATATAAAGATAATAGTTATTGGATTCTGAAATACATCCTTCTGCAAAATACTCGTCATTTTCTTCCTTTTTATTGTTTGTGTCTTCACGGATCGTGGCTTTATATCTAGCGACCCTCCATTTACTTTGGAAATAATCAAATTTTCAACAGGAGGAAAAAGGTGAGAAAGATATTATTATAATTAGTTGTTTTCTCCTGGTAGTGTTCGGATCACTAAAACGAGTTTCATTCTAGGCCTATTAGTTGTTTGATTCAATTGTTAAAACGTTGATGATACGCTGTCAATTTTCGTTGACGATCTTTACCCATTTGTATTTCGATTCTGCCGACTGAGTTTACCATGATACACTTTATTCAGTTGCATTGTAGGCGTTTTTAATAATATTTGCTGCCGGTCGCTGAAATCGGCTAAACGCTTCTCAATTGCCAATAACTGCAAAAAAACAAACCAAATTAAAAGAACACGAAATAAAAACAGGTACGAAAAAAAAGCCGAGAAGCAAAACTCGACAGAAGAGAGAAAAACCAAATTTTAAACTGTTCGTAATACTTAAATCTCCGGAGTTTTTAAAAGGACCAATTTTGACAGCAATCGGTAATGGAGTTTCGTTATTTGTCACCAGATGGTGGCAAGCGTTAACGATCTCTTACTTGACTGACTCATTTGAAATAATAATAATGCCCAAAGAGATGTTTTTTTGGCACGATTATGGCAATTAAATTCGAAGGCAGTTTTAAATTTTCGCGTTAAAAAGAAAGGAGATCTTAGGATTCAACGGTGTCACTAAAAGGTAATGATTAAAACAAAAGATAAGTTTACCATTAGCTTTGGCAGTGACTTGAAATTAATTTACAATGAACTCAAAACTATTCCGCAGGTAAAAACCGTTTAAATAAACTTCTTTTCACTCTAGGCCTACTAAGTGTTTAATTCAGTTGTTAAAATGTTGATGATTCGCTTTCAATTTTCGTTGACGATCTTCACCCATTTTTATTACGATTCTGCCGATGCACTTTATTCAGTTGCATTATAGGCTTTTTTAATGATATTTGCTGTCGGTCGCTGAAAATAGCTCAACGCTTCTCAATTGTAAATAACTGTTAAAAAAACGAAACAAGCCAAAAGAACACGAAATAAAAGCAGGTACGAAAAAAAAGCGAGAAGCAAAACTCAACAGAACAGAGAAAAACCAAATTTTAAACTGTTCGTAATACTAAATTCTCCAGAGGTTTTAAAAGGACCAATTTTTGACAACAGTCGGTTATACAGATCGATGACGCTGCTAAAATAGTTATGTCATTCGTCACCACGAAATAAACACAAAATAAAACAGGTACGGAAAAAAAAAAGGCGAGAAGCAGAACTCGACAGAACAGAGGAAAACCAAATTTTAAACTCCTGGTAATATTCAAAACCCAGAGTTTTTAACGTGGTTTCATTTCTAGCGACTCTCCATTTACTTTGGAAATGATCAATTTTTCAACAGAAGGAAAAAGGTGAGAAAGACATTTTCATCATTAGTTGTTTTTTTCTGGTATTGTTCGGATCACTAAAACGAGTTTCATTCTAGGCCTATTAGTTGTTTGATTCAATTGTTAAATTGCTGATGATTCGCTGTCAATTTTCTTTGACGATCTTCACCCATTTTATTTCGATTCTGCCGATTGAGTTTACTATGATACACTTTATTCAGTTGCATTGTAGGCGATTTTAATAATATTTGCTACCGGTCGCTGAAATCGTCTAAACGCTTCTCAATTGTCAGTAACTGCTAAAAACGAAACAAAACAAAAGAACACGAAATAAAAACAGACCCAAAATAAAGAAGCGAGAAGTGAGAAAGCCTATTATTTGATGAATTCATTTGTTAAAATGTTGATGATTCTCTGTCAATTTTCGTCGACGATCTTCACCTATTTTATTTCGATTCTGTCGATTGAGTTTACCATGATACACTTTAGTCAATCGCATTGTAGGCGATTTTAATGATATTTACTGTCGGTCGCTGAAAATAGCCAAACGCTTCTCAATTGCCAATAACTGCAAAAAAACAAACCAAATCAAAAGAACATGAAATAAAAACAGGCACAGAAAAAAAAATTAAGAGAAGCATAACTCTATAGAACAGAGGGAAACCAAATTTGAAACTGTTTGTAATACTAAAATCTCCGCAGTTTTTAAAAGGACCAATTTTTATAGCAATCGGTAACAAAGTTATGTTATTCGTTACCAGATGGTGACAAGCGTTAACGATCTCTTACTTGACTGACTCATTTGAAATAATAATAATGCCCAAAGAGATGTTTTTTTTGGCACGATTATGGCAAATAAATTCAAAAGTAGTTTTTTTAATTTTCGCGTTAAAAAGAAAGGAGATCTTAGGATTCAGCAGTGTAACTAAAAGGTAATGATTAAACAAAAAATAAGTTTTCCATTAGCTTTGGCAGTGAGTTGACATTAATTTGCAATGAACTCAAAACTGTTCAGAAGGGAAAAACCGTTTAAATAAACTACTTTTCACTCTATGCCTACTAAATGTTTAATTCAGTTGTTAAAATGCTGATGATTTGCTGTCAATTTTCGTCGACGATCTTCACCCATTTTATTTCGATTCTGTCGATGCCCTTTATTCAGTTGTATTATAGGCTTTTTTAGTGATAGTTGCTGTCGGTCGTTGAAAATAGCTCAACGCTTCTCAATTGTAAATAACTGTTAAAAAAAACGAAACAAACCAAAAGAACACGAAATAAAAACAGGTACGAAAAAAAAGAGCGAGAAGCAAAACTGGACAGGACAGAGAAAAACCAAATTTTAAACTGTTTGTAATACTAAATTCTCCAGAGGTTTTAAAAGGGCCAATTTTTGACCGAAAAAAAAATAGGCGAGAAGCCGAACTCGACAGAACAGAGAAAAACCAAATTTTATTTTATTTTGTGTCATCGCGGATTGTGGCTTTATATCTAGCGACTCTCCATTTACTTTGGAAATAATCAAATTTTCAACAGAAGGGAAAAGGTGAGAAAGACATTATCATAATTAGTTGTTTTCTTCTGGTATTGTTCGGATCACTAAAACGAGTTTCATTCTAGGCCTGTTAGTTGTTTGATTCAATTGTTAAATTGTTGATGATACGCTGTCAATTTTCGTTGACGATCTTCACCCATTTTTATTTCGATTCTGCCGATTGAGTTTACCATGATACACTTTATTCAGTTGCATTGTGGGCGTTTTTAACAATATTTGCTGCCAGTCGCTGAAATCGGCTAAACGCTTCTCAATTGTCAGTAACTGCTAAAAACGAAACAAAACAAAAGAACACGAAATAAAAACAGACCCAAAATAAAAAAGCGAGAGGTGAGAAAGCTTATTATTTTTTGAATTCACTTGTTAAATTGTTGATGATTCGCTGTCATTTTCGTTGACGATCTTCACCCATTTTATTTCGATTCTGCCGATTGAGTTTACCATGATACACTTTAGTCAATCGCATTGTAGGCGATTTTAATGATATTTACTGTCGGTCGCTGAAAATAGCCAAACGCTTCTCAATTGCCAATAACTGCAAAAAAAGGAACCAAATCAAAAGAACATGAAATAAAAACAGGTACGAAAAAAAAAAACGAGAAGCAAAAATCTATAGAACAGAGGAAAACCAAATTTTAAACTGTTTCTCACACTAAAATCTCAGGAGTTTTTAAAAGGACCAATTTTTATAGCAATCGGTAATAAAGTTTCCTTATTCGTCACCAGATGGCGGCAAGCGTTAACGATCTCTCACTTGCCTGACTCATTTGAACTAATAATAAGGCCCAAAGAGCTGGTTTTTTTTGCACGATTATGGCAAATAAATTCAAAAGTAGTTTTTTTAATTTTCGCGTTAAAAAGAAAGGAGATCTTAGGATTCAGCGGTGTCACTAAAAGGTAATGATTAAAACAAAAGATAAGTTTTCCATTAGCTTTGGCAGTGAGTTGACATTAATTTACAATGAACTCAAAACTGTTCAGAAGGGAAAAACCGTTTAAATAAACTACTTTTCACTCTATGCCTACTAAATGTTTAATTCAGTTGTTAAAATGTTGATGATTTGCTGTCAATTTTCGTTGACGATCTTCACCCATTTTATTTCGATTCTGCCGATGCACTTTATTCAGTTGCATTGAAAGCTTTTTTAATGATATTTTCTGTCGGTCGCTGAAAATAGCTCAACGCTTCTCAATTGTAAAAAAAAAAAAAACCAAAAGAACACGAAATAAAAACAGGTACGAAATAAAAGAGGGAGAAGGAAATTAAAACTCGACAGAACAGAGAAAAACCAAATTTTAAACTGTTCGTAATACTAAATTCTCCAGAGGTTTTAAAAGGGCCAATTTTTGACAGCAATCAGTCATACAGATCGATGACGTTGGTAAAATAGTTATGTCATTCGTCACCACGAAATAAACACGAAATAAAAACAGGTACGAAAAAAAACAAATAGGCGAGAAGCCGAACTCGACAGAACAGAGAAAAACCAAATTTTATTTTATTTTTGTCATCGCAGATTGTGGCTTTATATCTAGCGACTCTCCATTTACTTTGGAAATAATCGAATTTTCAACAGGAGGAAAAAGGTGAGAAAGACATTATCACCATTAGTTTTTTCTTCTGGTATTGTTCGGATCACTAAAACGGGTTTCATTCTAGGCCTAGTAGTTGTTTGATTCAATTGTTAAATCGTTGATGATTCGCTGTCAATTTTCGTTGACAATCTTTACCCATTTTTATTTCGATTCTACCGATTGAGTTTACCATGATACACTTTATTCAGTTGCATTGTGGGCGTTTTTAACAATATTTGCTGCCAGTCGCTGAAATCGGCTAAACGCTTCTCAATTGCCAATAACTGCAAAAAACAAACCAAATTAAAAGAACACGAAATAAAAACAGGTACGAAAAAAAAAAGCGAGAAGCAAAACTCGACAGAACAGAGAAAAACCAAATTTTAAACTGTTCGTAATACTAAAATCTCCGTAGTTTTTAAGCCGGTCGATGAAGTCGGCTAAACGCTTCTCAATTGCCAGTAGCTACTAAAAACGAAACAAAACAAAAGAACACGAAATAAAAACAGGTGCGAAAAAAAGCGAGAAGTGAGAAAGCCTATTATTTGTTTAATTCACTTGTTAAATTGTCGATGATTCGCAATCTATTTTCGTTGACGATCTTCACCCATTTTATTTCGATTCTGCCGATTGAGTTTACCATGACGCACATTAGTCAATCGCATTGTAGGCGATTTTAATGATATTTGCTGTCGGTCGCTGAAAATAGCCAAACGCTTCTTAATTGCCAATAACTGCAAAAAACAAACCAAATCAAAAGAACATGAAATAAAAACAGGCAGGAAAAAAAAAACGACAAGCAAAACCCGACAGAACAGAGAAAAACCAAACTTTTATAACTGTTCGTAATACTAAAATCTCTGGAGGTTTTAAAAGGACCAATTTTTACTGCAATCGGTAATAAAGTTACCTTATTCGTTACCAGATGGTGGCAAGCGTTAACGACCTTTACTTGACTGACTCATTTGAAATAAGAATAATGCCCAAAGAGATGTTTTTTTTGGCACGATTATGGCAAATAAATTTAAAAGTAGTTTTTAATCTTCGCATTTAAAACAAAGGAGATCTTAGGATTCAGTGTCGTCACTAAAAGGTAATGATTAAAACAAAATATAACTTTACCATTAGCTTTGGCAGTGAGTTGAAGTTAATTTACAATGAACTCAAAACTGTTCAGAAGGGAAAAACTGTTTAAATAAACTACTTTTCACTCTAGGCCTACTAAATGTTTAATTCAGTTGTTAAAATGTTGATGAATCGCTTTCAATTTTCGTCGACGATCTTCACCTATTTTATTTCGATTCTGTCGATGCACTTTATTCAGTTGCATTGAAGGCTTTTTTAATATTTGCTGTCGATCACTGAAAATAGCTCAACACTTCTCAGTTGTAAATAACTATTAAAAAAAACGAAATAAAAGAAAAGAACACGAAATAAAAACAGGTACGAAAAAAAAACGCGAAGCAAAACTAGAAGGAACAGAGAAAAACCAAATTTTAAACTGTTCGTAATACTAAATTCTCCAGAGGTTATGGACCAATTTTTGACAGCACTCGGTTATACAGAACGATGACGCTGGTAAAATAGTTATGTCACTCGTCACCACGAAATAAACACAAAATAAAAACAGGTGCGGAAAAAAAGAGGCGAGAAGCAGAACTCGAAATAACAGAGAAAAACCAAATTTTAAACCCTTCGTAATACTAAATTCTCCAGAGTTTTTAAAAGGACCAATTTTGACAGCAATCAGTTATACAGTCTGATGACGCTAGTCGCTAGTTTTAATTTGCGCATTAAAAACAAAGGGGATCTTAAGATTCAGCGGTGTCACTAAAACATAGTAATAGTTTTTCATTAGCTTTGGCAGTGAACTGAAATAAATTTACAATAAACTCAGAACTGTTTAGAAGGGAAAAACTGTTTAAATAAACTATTTTTAGTTAACACGCACTTAATTCTACACCAGATGGTCGCAATGGGACAATTTTTATGTCCTCTTATTGGCCCCACTTTGAAGTGAGGTCATAAACGTATAAAGATAATAGTTATTGGATTCTGAAATACTTCCTTATACAAAATACTCAAATTCAAATTCTTCATTTTCATTGTTTGTGTCATCGCCGATCGTGGCTTTATATCTAGCGACTCTCCATTTACTTTGGTAATAATCAAATTTTCAACAGAAGAAAAAAGGTAAGAAGGACATTATCATAATAAGTTGTTTTCTTCTGATATTGTTTGGATCACTAAAATAAGTTTCATTCTAGGCCTATTAGTTGTTTGATTCACTCGTTAAATTGTTGATGATTCGTTGTCAATTTTCGTTGACGATCTTCACCCATTTTATTTCGATTCTGCCGATTGAGTTTACCATGATACACTTTATTCAGTTCCATTATAGGTTTTTTTTAATGATATTTGCTGTCGGTCGCTGAAAATAGCACAACGCTTTTCAATTGTAAATAACTGTTAAAAAAAACGAAACAAACCAAAAGAACACGAAATAAAAACAGGTACGAAATAAAAAGCGAGAAGCAAAACTCGACAGAACAGAGAAAAACCAAATTTTAAACTGTTCGTAATACTAAATTCTCCAGAGGTTCTAAATTACCCGTTTTTGACAGCAATTGGTTATACAGACCGATGACGCCGGTAAAATAGTTATGTCATTCGTCACCACGTAATAAACACGAAATAAAAACAGCTGAAAAAAAAACAGGCGGGAAGCAGAACTCGACAAAACAGAGAAAAACCAAATTTTAAACGCTTCGTAATATTCAAATCTCCAGAGTTTTTAAAAGGACCAATTTTGACAGAAATCTGTTATACAGTCTGATGACGCTACTAATGTCATTCGTCACTGTTGAAAAAAAAACCAAAACAAATGAAAACAAAACACGAAATGAAAACAAGTTCGAAAAAAATAGAGCGAGAGGGAAAACTCGGCAAAAAAAAGATAAACTAAATATTGAACTGTTCGTAATGCTAAGTCTCCCAAGTTAGCAAAAGCACCAATTTCGACACGTCTCGTTTACAACAGTCCAGTGACGCTAGTAAAATAATTACGTTATTCATTACCCTATGGTTGCAAGCGCTAACGATCTCTTGATGATGCCCATAGACATTTTTTTTTCGGCACGATTATGGCAAATTTATTCAACAGTAGTTTTAACTTGCGCATTAAAAACAAAGGAGATCTTAGGATTCAGCGGTGTCACTAAAACATGATGATTGAAACAAAATATTCAGTTTTTCATTAGCTTTGGCAGTGAACTGAAATAAATTTACAATAAACTCAGAACTGTTTAGAAGGGAAAAACTGTTTAAATAAACTATTTTTAGTTAACACGCACTTAATTCTACACCAGATGGTTGCATTGGGACAATTTTAATGTCCTCTTATTGGCTCCCTTCGAAGCGAAGTCATGAACATATAAAGATAACAGTTATTGGATTCTGAAATTCTTCCTCATGCAAAATATTCGTCATATTCTTCCTTTTTATAGTTTTTGTCATCGTGGATCGTGACTTTATATCTAGCGACTCTCCATTTACTTTGGAAGAAATCAAATTTTCAACAGAGGGAAAAAGGTGAGAAAGACATTATCATCATTAGCTGTTTTCTTCTGGTATTGTTCGGATCACTAAAACGAGTTTCATTCTAGGCCTAGTAGTTGTTTGATTCAATTGCTTAATTGTTGATGATTCGCTGCTAATTTTCGTTGACGATCTTCACCCATTTATTTCGATTGTGCCGATTGTGTTTACCATGATGCACTTTATTCAGTTGCACTGTTGGCGTTTTTAAAAATATTTGCTGCCGGTCGTTGAAATCAGCTAAACGCTTCTCAAGTGCCAATAACTGCTAAGAACGAAACAAAACGAAAGAACACGAAATCAAAACAGGTACAAAAAAAAAAAAAAAAAAAACAAAGCGAGAGGCAAGAAGGCCTATTATTTGTTTAATTCAATTGTTAAATTGTTGATGATTCGCTGCCAATTTTCGCTGACAATCTTCACCCATTTTATTTCGATTCTGCCGATTGAGTCTACCATGATGCACTTTAGTCAATCGCATTGTAGGCGTTTTTAATGATATTTGCTGTCGGTCGCTGATAATAGCTCAGCGCTTCTCAATTGTAAATAACTATTAAAATAAACGAAACTAAACAAAAGAACACGAAATAAAAATAGGTACGGAAAAAAAGCGAGAAGCGAATTTCTCCTGAACAGAGAAAAACCAAATTTTAAACTCTTCGTAGTATTCAAATCTCAGGAGTTTTTTAAAGGACCAATTTTGACAGCAATCGGTTATACAGTCTGATGACGCTACTCATGTCATTCGTCACTGCTGAAAAAAAAAAACCAAAACGAATCAAAACAAAACACGAAATGAAAACGAGTGCGAAAAAAATAGAGCGAGAGGGAAAACTCGGCAGAAAAAAGATAAACTAAATATTGAACTATTCGTAATGCTAAATCTCCGAAGTCAGTAAAAGCACCAATTTCGATAACTCTCGTTTACAACAGTGCAGTGACGCTAGTAAAATAATTACGTTATTCGTTGCCCGATGGTTGCCAGCGTTAACGATCTCTTACTTGATTGGCTCATTTGAAATACCCCAAAGACATATTTCTTTTTCGGTACGATTATGGCAAATTTATTCAACATTAGTGTAATTTACGCATAAAAAGCAAAGGAGATCTTAGAATTCAGCGGTGACACTAAAACATAATGATTAAAACAAAAAATTCAGCTTTTCATTAGCTTTAGCAGTGAGTTGAAATTAATTTACAATGAACTTAAAACTGTTTAGAAGAGAAAAACTGTTTAAATAAACTATTTTTTGTTAAAACGCACTTAATTCTACACCAGATGGTTGCAATGAGACAATTTTGATGTGCTCTTATTGGCTCCCTTCGAAGTGAGGTCATAAACATACAAAAGATAATAGTTATTGGATTCTAAAATACTTCCTTATGCAAATTATTGTCATACCCTTCCTTTTTATTGTTTGTGTCATTGCGGAGCGTGGCTTTATATCTAGCGACTCTCCATTTACTTTGGAAGTAATCAAATCTTCAACAGAAGGAAAAGGAGAGAAAGACATTATCATCATTAGCTGTTTTCTTCTGGTATTGTTCGGATCACTAAAACGAGTTTCATTCTAGGCCTCTTAGTTGTTTGATTCAATTGCTAAATTGTTGATGATTCGCTGCTAATTTTCGTTGACGATCTTCACCCATTTTATTTCAATTCTGCCGATTGAGTTTACCACGATGCTCTTTATTCATTTGCATTATAGGCGTTTTTACAAATATTTCCTGCTGGTCGCTGAAATCGGCTAAACGCTTCTCCATTGCCAGTAACTGTTAAAAAAAAAAATAAAACAAAACAAAGCACGAAATAAAAACAGGTACGAAAAAAAAGCGAGAATTAAAACTCAACAGAACAGAGAAAAACCAAATTTTAAACTGTTCGTAATACTGCAATCTCCAGAGTTTTTAAAAGGACCAATTTTGACAGAAATCGGTTACACAGTCCGATGACGTTAGGAAAATAGTTATCTTATTCGTCACCAGATGGTTGCAAGCGTTAACGATCTCTTACTTGACTGACTCATTTGAAATAATAAAAACGCCCAAAGAGATGTTTTTTTTGGCACGATTATGGCAAATAAATTCAAAAGTAGGTTTTAATTTTGGCATTAAAAACAAAGGAGATCTTAGGATTCAGCGGTGTCTCTAAACGGTAATGATTAGAACAAAAGATAAGTTTTCCATGAGCTTTGGCAGTGAGTTGAAATTAATTTACAATGAACTCAAGACTGTCCAGAAGGGAAAAACTGTTTAAATAAACTACTTTTTATTCTAGACCTACTAAATGTTTGATTCAGTTGTTAAAATGTTGATGATTCGCTGTCAATTTTCGTCGACGATCTTCATCCATTTTATTTCGATTCTGCCGACGGCATTTACCATGATGCACTTTATTCAGTTGCATTATAGGCCTTTTTAATGGTATTTGCTGTCGGTCAAAGATAATAGCCATACGCTTCTCAATTGTTAATAACTGCTGAGAAAAAAAAAACAAAGAAAACAAAAGAACAGGAAGTAAAAACAGGTAGGAAAAAATAAGCTACATGCAAAACTCAACAAAACAGAGAAAAACCAAATTTCAAACTGTTCGTTATACTAAATTCTCCCGAGCTTTTAAAGGACCAATTTTGACAGCAATCGATTACACAGACCGATGACGCTGGTAAAATAGTTATGTCATGCGTCACCACGAAATAAACACGAAATAAAAACAGGTAGGAAAAAAAAAGAGCGAGAAGCAAAACTCTACAGAACAGAGAAAGCCAAATTTTAAACTCTTCGTAATATTCAAATATCCAGAGTTTTAAAAAGAACCAATTTTGACAGCAATCGATTATACAGTCTGATAACGCTGGTCATGTCATTCGTCACTGTTAAAACACGAAATGAAAACAAGTACGAAAAAAATAGAGCAAGAGGGAAAACTCGGCAGAAAAAAGATAAACTAAATATTGAACTGTTCGTAATGCTAAATCTCCAAAGTCAGTAAAAGCACCAATTTCGACAGCTTTCGTCCAGTGACGCTAGTAAAATAATTACGTTATTCGTTACCCGATGGTTGCAAGCGTTAACGATCTCGTACTTGATTGGCTCATTTGAAATAATGACGATGTCCAAAGACATGTTTTTTCGGCACGATTATGGAAAATGTATTCAACAGTAGTTTTAATTTGCGCATTAAAAACAAAAAAGATCTCAGGATTCAGCAGTGTCACTAAAACATAATGATTATAACAAAAAATTCAGCTTTTCATTAGCTTTGGCAGTGAGTTGAAATTAATTTACAATTGACTCAGAACTGTTTAGAAGGGAATAACTCTTTAAATAAACTATTTTTAGTTAACACTTACTTAATTCTACACCAGATGGTTGCAATGGGACAATTTTGATGTCCTCTTATTGGCTCCCTTCGAAGTGAGGCCATAAACGTATAAAGATAACAGTTATTGGATCCTGAAATACTTCCTTATGCAAAATACTCGTCATACTCTTCCTTT
The DNA here is from genome assembly GCF_964200805.1 of Pocillopora damicornis. NCBI lineage: Eukaryota > Metazoa > Cnidaria > Anthozoa > Scleractinia > Pocilloporidae > Pocillopora > Pocillopora damicornis. Next base: position 11,222,256 of record NC_142674.1, on the reverse strand, counting down.
TTAAAGAAAACAAAAGAACACGAAATAAAAACAGGTACGAAAAAAATGTGAGAAGCAAAACTCGACAGAACAGAGAAAAACCAAATTTCAAACTGTTCGTAATGCTAAATTCTCCAGAGGTTTTAAACGCCGGTAAAGTAGTTATGTCATTCGTCACCACGAAATAAACACAAAATATAAACAGGTGCGAAAAAAGGCATAGGGTAAAATATGGATTGGAATATTTTTTGGACCAATTTTTTTTGGACTATTTTAAAGGGGGGAGCACACCATTAGTACTAAGGGCGGGGTGGGATGAAGTCTATCAGTACTGAGGGAGGGGTGGGAGACAGGGTGTTATTACTCAGGGAGGGGCGAAAGACGGACTATTACTACGCAGGGAGGGGTAGGAGGTGGTTGTAATAGTAAACACTACTGGTTAATGAAGCTTTTACTCGATCTTACAAACTATTTTAATTGTTTTTTTCGACTGAATTTTGTTTGTCTAAATTTTAGCGCTGAGCCGCGGCGTTTCTTATTTTTTTGTCATGCGAAAGCGAAACTGTCACGTAAACACTGGACTTTAATTTTTATTGAAAATGTTGCGTTTACGATCCTCCACTGTTGAGTTATGCGTGCGCCTTTTGAGTCAACTTCTGCACCATCAGTTGCTTCACGTTTCCCTTTGTGTATTCAGTATGTAATTACTAAATTTATCTATCTTTCTTTTGTCATTGATCTTATCAGACGAGATCATAGAATTTCCGGTCCTTACCCATTAACTTAGCAGCATATAGAATTCACAAGCGCTATCGCAATTTTTAAGTTTATACCTTTACTATATAAAATCATCAGCGAACGATTTCGAAGAGGAATCCGTGTTCTCGAATCGACCAAAAACACTGCTGTACTTGCAAAATGGGAAAGCGCAAATATCGATTTCATCTGTTTCGCAAACAAAGGAGTTAATCACCGGCACCGGAAATCGCGACCAGGTATTCCTCGCGACTCCCCTAGGTTTGTTTTCATTTGCCCGGGCCGCTGCCGATCACTTCTTGCGTAAAAACCTACGAAACCTGCGAAGCGGAACTATGGTGGCTACTGTTGCTTGCCGATATTTTCCGTCGGCAAAATGTAAAGTCCAGTGTTTACGTGGCAGTTTCGCTTTCGCATGACAAAAAAATGAAGAAACGCCGCGGCCCAGCGCTAAAATTTAGACACACAAAAATTCAGTCGAAAAACCAATAAAACCAGTAGTGTTTACGATAACAATCACCTCCCACCCCTCCCTGCGTAGTAATAGTCCGTCTCTCGCCCCTCCCTGGGTAATAACACTCTGTCTCCCACCCTTCCCTCAGTACTGATAGGCTTCATCCCACCCCCCCCTCAGTACTAGTGGTGCGCCCCCCTTTAAAATGGTCCCAAAAAAATGGTCTAAAAAAACTGGTCCAAAAATAGTCCAAAAATAATTACGTTATTCGTTACCCGATGGTTGCAAGCGTTAAGGATCTCTTACTTGATTGGCTCATTTAAAATAATGATGAAGCCCAAAGACATGTTTCTTTTCGGCACGATTATGGAAAATTTATTCAACAGTAGTTTTAATTTGTGCATTAAAAACAAAGGAGATCTTAAGATTCAGCGGTGTTACTAAAACATGATGATTAAAACAAAACATCCAGTTTTCCATTCGCTTTGGCAGTGAGTTGAAATTAATTTATAATGAACTCAGAACTGTTTAGAAGGGAAAAACTGTTTAAATAAACTATTCTTAGTCAACACTTACTTAATTCTACACCAGATGGTTGCAATGGAACAATTCTGATGTCCTCTTATTGGCTCGCTTCAAAGTGAAGTCATAAACATTTAAAGAATATAGTAATTGGATTCTGAAATGCATTCTTATGCAAAATCCATGTCGTCCTCTTCCTTTTCATTTTTTGTTATCACGTAACGAGGTTTTATATTTAGCGCCTCTCCACTTTTTGGGAATGACCAATTTTTTTTAACAGAAGGAAACAGCTGAGAAAAGTATTATTATGATATCACTTGTTTTCTTCTGGTATTGTTCGGATCACTAAAACATGTTTCATTCTAGGCCTATTATTGTTTAATTCAATTGTCAAAGTGCGCTGTGTATAATCAATTTTCGTCGACGATCTTCACCCATTTTTTTTTATTCTGCCGATTGAATTTACCATGATGCACTTAGGTCAATTGCATCGTAGGGTTTTTAATTTTATCCGTTGTTGGTCGTTGAAAATGGCTAAACGCTTCTCAATTGCTTATAACTGCAAAAAAAAACAAAACAAAACAAAACACGAAATGAAAACGGTTACGCAAAAAAAAAAAAAAACAAAAAAAATACGAGAAACAAAACTCGACAGAAAAAAGATAAACTAAATATGAATCGTTCGTAAATTTGCTAAATCTCCAGAGTTTCTAAAGCACCAGTTTTGACAGCTATTGGTTACAACAGTCCAGTGACGCTAGTAAAACAATTATGTTATTTGTGACCGGATGGTTGCAAGCGTAAACGATCTCTTACTTGATTGGCTCATTTGAAATAATGATGATGCCCAAAGACAAGTTTTTTTTAGAGACGATTGTGGCAAATAAAAGCAAAATAAGTTTTCCATTAGCTTCGGCAGTGAGTTGAAATTAATTTACAATAAACTCAGAACTGTTTAGAAGGGAAACAGTTTAAATAAACTATTTTTAGTTAACACGCACTTAATTCTACACCAGATGGTTGCAATGAAACAATTTTGATGTCCTCTTATTGGCTCGCTTCAAAGCAAAGAAAATAGTCATTGTATTAAAAATGCATTCTTATGCAAAATCCATGTCCTCTTCCTTTTTATTGTTTATGTTACCACGTAACGAGTTTTTATAACTAGCAAATAACCACTTCGTTTCGAAATGATCAATTTTTCAACAGAAGGAAAAGTTGAAAAAGGTATTATTATCATATTATTTGTTTTCTTCTGCAAGTATCAAAACTCGACAGAAAAAGATAAACGAAATATTAAACTGGTCGTTATACTACAATCTCCAGAGTTTCTAAAAGGACCAACTTTGATAGCTATCGGTTTCAACAGTCTAATGACGCTGGTAAAATAATTATGCTTCTCGTCACCAGATGGTTGCAAGCGTTAACAATCTCTTACTTGATTGGCTTATTTGAAATAGTTATAATGCCTAAAGAATTTTTTTTTGGAGCACGATTACGGCAAATACATTCAACGGTAGTTTTATTTTGCGCATTAAAAATAAAGGAGATCTTAGGATTCAGCGGTGTCCCTGAAAGGTAATGATTAAAACAAAAAATAAGTTTTCCATTATCTTTGGCAGTGAGTTGAAACTGTTTAAATAAACTACTTTTCATTCTAGGCAATAGCTTTGGCAGTGAACTGAAATTTATTTACAAGTAGTTTAAAACTGTTTAGAGGGGAAAAACTGTTTAAATAAACTACTTTTAGTCAACACTAAATTCTACGCCAGATGGTTGCCATGGGACGATTTTACCGTCCTCTTATTGGCTCGCTTCGAAGTGAAGTCATAAACATTCCGAGAATATAGTTATTGGTTCTGAAATACATTCTTATGCAAAATATTCGTCATCTTCATCCTTTTTTTTTTTAATCTCCACTTTGTTTGGGAAGGCTTTTTAATTTTATATGTTGTTGGTCGCTAGAAATAAATGAACGCTCCTCAATTGCTGATAACTGCTGAAAAAACAGTCCAGTGACGTCAGTAAGCTAATCATGGTATTTGTTACCAGATGGTTGTACGCACTAAAGATGTATTACTTGATTGGCATTTTTTAACATAATAATGATGTCATAAGTTTAAATTGTGATGAACCGAAAGAATAATATGCTTTTTTGAAGATTGCTCGTCGAGCTAGGAAAAAATTAAAGCAACATGATTATTTAGATGTCTATAAATCATTACTATTTATATCATCCTCATAAATGATTTTTTTTCATTATTACCAATATCCTCATCATTATAATTATATAAATTCTCATGATCACCATTGTCTTTTCTATCTCAACAGAACAGTAACGGAGGATTTATTTTAGGAAATATGTAGCACCAGAGGTAAATGCTCATTTGAAACGCGTCTAACTTTTACATTGATGTTCAACGGTGCTTTATCAAGTTTCGTTATAAATTTCCCTGTTATTTTCGATATGATTTTTTATTTTTACACCGAACAAATTGGTTATAAAATTCCAGTGTAACTTGTCTAATTAGAATTTACTATAGATGGCTTTGACGAACAAATAACACTAATAATCAAAGCGTGACTAATTGAAGTCCTATCCTCAAGTGTTCCAGTTCCGTTTGAAAAACGCTCCGATTTCACCGTTAGCAATGTTTTTATTCTTGCAGATTGTGCAAGCGTTTTGAGTCACTGCTAAGGTGCAAGAAAGGTGAGGTGCTCCTTTTTCATTGCCACTTACATGTTTATCAGAAGTGCTACAATATCACCAGAGGTGGCCGTAAATTAGTGACAAATTAATAACCCAGTGTGCTAAAAAATTAAAGAGAGAGAGAAATTCGCACGCAGATCACACATTAAATTGATAAAGTTTCCAAAAATTTTGCGGATGTTCGAAATGTGTTTTTTGGTTCTTTTTCCTCTAAATTTGTAGCAAGAAAATTCAATCACATTGCATTGGGTTATTGAGCAAAGTGGTTTCGAATATATGGGAGTAGAAGAAGATAAACTTCTGATTCAGTACCCATTTCGTGTTATTAGGTGTGGTCCGAAAATATATCTTAGACACACCCAAAAAATTTAATAGCTTCCTTGGTGGTTGGGTGGTGATCGCCTATGTAGAGATATTGTAAATGCGGGTTTTGCCTACATAAAATCTCGACTAAAATGGGGGGGGGCGGGGGGCGGAGGGGGGGTTAGTTAGAAAAGAGGGATTCAGGCGGATTTTGAAAAAACCTTGATCTTTAAGACAACTCATGAGATTTAATCTTGATTTCAAGTCCACCTTGAAATCAACTTTGAATTCAAAAAACAGTTCTTGCATATTCTGGGGACAACCTCGATTTCAAGAAAATTCGAATTTTTCACCGGTGAATAATAATTCACAATGTCTCACTCGTGAGGTCTGAAGAGGATGTGAATATTATCATCTCGAATGATCCTCATGTCACGCCATCGGAGTGTCGGAGGGCGTTGATTGTTCGTGTGCAGATTTTCAAATATCAATGTTGTATCTTCTCGCAAAAATGTTGTGGCGTGCCTTGATTTGTTCTTCTGTTAAAATCGCGCCTCTGTAAATGAGAAGTTATTTCATTAATAAGTCACGCTTTCCAGCCCACGGTTAATGATGATGAGCTGAGCATCCGAGAGGATGAAGATATGACATTCAACATTCCCTGAACCCTATGCTTTCCTGTTAATTCCGAGCTCAACTTCTTTTTTATTCACCAATTTCAATCCACTTCCATGAAGATCCTTGTCTCTCATACTCCTGAGATCGATAAAAAGAGCGAATCTGTTTCTAGCGTAAAAGTCTGTTGCATTTATCGCGCTGTTTTCCTTACCAAATCTTCTGAAGACACTGATGCCCTCATTGATGATTGTGTCTAATCCCTTATCTGCTGAGATTGTCTTGAGTGACGTGCTCACGCATGAATCTCTTTCCGATTTTTGTGGTTAGACAAGGCCTCATCAGCGAGTTCTTGACTACGAATGACTTCATACTCAAGCTAATTTTATTCAATTCATAGGCAAGCTGCGTCTTGTCAGATCCTATTAGAACATTACTGGCAGGTGCAAGCCTGAGCTCGAAAAAAAGTTCACCAGAAAGAGCTCTTGGGAAGAATCCATGATCCTTCAGAATCTCACGATGGAATTCAATATTTGTTCTGATAAACGATTGAGCTTATTCTCATTGTCAACTCCTGATTTCTTCTTATCTTCAGCATTGCATCTGATCTTTCAAAGATCAAGAGACTGAATAACTTCTCTGAACATGTTCGCCCTCTCATCCTCAGTCAAGGAGGAGTCCTTATAGAGCTTGCATAGATCATAAACATCATTGTTCTGTGCGATTATTTCTGCGAATTTCACAGTCAATCTGTCAACAAGAGCTCTTGAAACATTGTTCACGATATAACTGTTTGCGTGACCACTAACTGCTGAGTCAAAGATAGGTTGAAAAGGTCCTGGCACGAGGACATCTCTGTTATTATGCTTTGGAACTGGGACTCTAAGGACTTCAGCTGAAGATGCCCTATTAGGGTTAAATGTTACTCTGTGAATTGCGCGGTCAGCCTTGAGGGTGTTTGACGTCTTTTTTATTTCAAAATTTGGGTTGGTTTTTTTCACTGACTTTCATTTTGAAATAATAGATATTTTACTTAAGAATGGATGAGTTTGGAGATACTGATCCTCTTTTAGAGCACAGTGACGGTGATGATGATGATGAGAGGTCCGACCCCAAGTTGTTTCCCTGGCGGTCTGCTGTCGAACAGGTCTCCCCTTGTGTTTCTTGATCGTTAGTATCCATGCTTCACAAATTTCGATTCCATTATCCTTGTTGATGTTATCAGGGAGAAGTCTCATGTGAATAGCTTCCTTGACTCTTCTGGTGTACCAGTGTGAGTCTCGATCAATAAATTTCCAAGTTGTTGGCGCGCGCAGAAACGGCGGAGGTCTGGGTACAGGCTAAACGTATATCCCTCTCGTGTTCTTTTCTCCTCACTTGCTTAGGTCTTCCCATTTCACCAATGTTTTGCCGCATTCACAGGGAATCGTGTAAACCACACTGTCCTACCTAGCTGGATTTACAATGTCCTTTGATCGTACTAAATGTAATTGGCGTCTCGGACTTGAAGACTGCGCAGATGCCTTGCTGTTTTAGGCAACGGCGAAGAGGCTCTGATACACCTTTTACATAGGGCAAAACGCTGAAGACTTGAACTACGTCACAGGCCCTCGGCTTAGGGAGGAGTTTCTTGTTTTCGTAATGTTCTGTACAAAGGAGGGAAAACCGTTAGAAACAAGAACTGATGATAAATGTCTCTGTTCCTTGATGACTGATGATTTTTTCGCGAGACACTTCGCCCGGTCATGCAAACACTTAACAATACCGCGTATTTCTTATTGAGGGTGGTGTGAATCATGCGCTAAGTACTGATTTGTGTGAGTTGGTTTTCTGTAGACACTGTTGGTCAGGCGTCTGTATGGTTCCCTCGTAACTCACGATTCGAGAAAGACAATCTTGTTGTCTTTCTCAGTTTCCATGGTGAATCGGATGGTAGGTTGTTGGCTGTTGAGATGCTGTAAGAGACAGCCGAGATAACTGCGATCTAGGATGGTGATGGTTTCATCAACGTAGTGCTTCCAGATCTTCGGTTTCTGTGTTGTGGATTCTATTGCTTGTTCTTCAAATACCTCCATGTAGAGGTTTGCAATAACTGCCGAAATCGGGCTCTGCGCCCATACTTCAGGTCAATATCCGGTAAAAGAGGTTATTGCTCATCGTGGTGGCAAGTAATAATAAACTGTTTAATAGTTTGTCTCTCGATGTAGTCACTTGAGATGTAGATGGCGACATTTCGATCGCCGTGATACAAATGGTAACGCGTGAGCAGTCAACCCCATCGCCTGATGAAGACCAGCAGGAAGCAGCCGAAACGTCGCGATCTACACCTCAAGCGATTACAACGTGAGACAAACGATTATTAAAATCAAGGTTTTTTCCAAATACGTCAGAATCCCCATTTTCTGTGTACGGGGGAGGGGGGGGAAGGGGGGGGGGAAGTGCTTATTTAAAGAAAGGCGCTTAATCGAGAGGGGCGCTTATTCAGTTTTTTTTTTCAACGTTATTGTAACTTTATATGGCTAAGTCTTAAATAGAAATACAACAAGAAGTATGCCACATAATCTACGAAGACGTTATGTCGATATCAACATCTTTCAAGGGGAAAGACTTATTTGCTTAAAAAAAGATGACAGATGATAATGTAACTGGAACTTACAAATTGAAGCAGTTTAAAGCCTGTTGGTCACATTTTGATTGAGCTATAATTCTTCATCAACTGTTTTATCTAAACGCATACCAATAACTTTATAAACGTAGAAGTTACTGATCCTCGAGAATGGTCTGGTTGTGCCTGGGAAGTTAAGACCATTTACTAAGAGCGGAGCAATAGAAAAAAATTCAAGCGCATAGATAATGCAAATAGACGAACTCTGGAAGAACACGGATATAGGGATAACTGGAGTGTAAAAGACACTATTATTCTTACTGTTACCGCTTTAAATGCGGGTTAAAAATAAATAAATTGGCAATAGAAAAAGCCTTTTTTTTTTGTATCCCTACTAATTAAGAAAGTGAGGAGGGGAGTGGGAGGGGCACATATTTGAGGGTAGGGGTCTTATTTGACATTTTGGCCCAAGAGTGGAGGCTTATTCGGGGGAGGGCTCTTACGCAAGAAAATATGGTACTTGAAAAATTCCAAAGAGTGTTGATCAAACATTACACCTTTGTAATCTTTAGTTCCTTTAATTACAAGGGAACTCGTGGGAGATGGTATTACCATGATCCTTAGAAACTGCCACAAATGTGTTTAAATTCGTTTTCAGGGAAAGAAAGTAGTGAAAAGATCTTTCTTTGAAAAGCTATAAGCTTTGTTTGAGTCCTTGTCAATTCCACACACTTTTGGTCCGTTCAGCTCATCACAAGATGGATTTTGAAAACGGAACAACATTCATTTCCTTTAAATAAATATGCTAATGTGGACAGTTTCAAACTGAAAATTGGAGTTTTCTGTCGGCCACATTTATCTAGATTTGAAGACGTGTTTTCTCGGTAACTGTTCGTTGGAAATTTGATTTCTCAAGGAAATAATATCACCTTCTCACTAAAAAAATTGAAATTACCCCAATAATTCTTTAATTTCAATCGTTTTTTATTACCAGTTTTTCTTTTTTGTTATCGGTAAGAATGATTGATTTGGTAACGCAACAGTCGGCGAATTACTTAATTTATTCCTTACCTAAACATGGAACGATTCGACACCCTACAATCCTTTTTTTTAATTACTTTCTTTATTACTTTTTGTTTCCATGGAGATTGTCATGAATCCTCAGGCTGTTCTATTGCTCACACTGGTAGCCGTTCCATGCACATCTGCGAGTATGTTACCCCGTTTTTTTGTATGTTAAATTACTACTTTAATCATTTCCAAGGAAATAAGTTTTTTAAGAAAACACAGTCTAACGGTGATGTTCTGCTTGGCTAAGGCATCATTAAACATAAAAGTCTCACTCCTGTTAGCGGCAAATTGACAGAACGCAAGCATTACAGTATACCACGGGGGATAGCTTTATTTAAAAACGTCATGGAAAATACATGTAGGTCAGTACATAAAGGGAAAAACATTTTGCAATAACGCAAAGTCAGGAGTATGATGTCATTAAGAACATATATCCGGCAAAGCCCACTCTAAACTTTCGTTGGAGCCTTCGAGAGAAAAGAAAGAAAACCATGGAAAACTATATCTCAATAAGAAGTTTATTTTATGAGAATTTAGTAAAATTAAAAGAATAAAAAGAAAAAAATCAACGAACGCCACTCCGTCGAAGTTAAAAAGTTAACAAACGTGATCTCTAATGAAATGTAACTGCACAGTTTCAATCACAAAAAAAAAACATAGAAATAAAAACTTTAAAAGTAAGCTGCGAACTGCCCTTTCATATCACAAGATTCTCAATACTAACAGCGCGAGCGTGAGGTGAGACGCAACCTTCACAGTCAATGTGATTGTGTAAAGACATATAGTTAGTGTAAACAATTGGTCACGATTCGTGTGATTCTTTTGATCATCTAGTAACTTGTAAAGACCATCAGTTTGCTTGTGCAAATCAAAAAAAGTGTATCCATGCGTCTCAACGCTGCGACACCCGCTGGGACTGTAGCGATAGATCAGACGAAGATTGCAGTGAGTATTGTACATTTTTCTTTTTACATTTGTTGTGGGCTGAGCCTATCACACTCCTAAAGTAATTTCAAAATAAGTTATTATTACAAATGATTTTCTGAAAAAAAAAAAAAAAAAAAAAAAGAGAGAGAGAGAGAGAGAGAGAGAGAGAGAGAGAGAGACAAAAGAATTGTTTACCGAGAAACCCACATTTACAATAACATCTCCAGAACAGAGAAATATAAATATAAACTTTGACGCACGTTACATGCAATGAATTTTGCATCCGTCCATCTTTGGATAGAGAGCTTCGATGTTATGGACAAGATTCTTGTGATGGCTACAATCACTTTAACAACGAATGAAGTAAACCGAAATTTGTTGAATGAGGCAGTATTAATTTATGTGATGTATTGAGCTATTTCATCGTTGATGTATTACTTTGAAATTAATAATTTTAGAAATCATCCATTGACATTGCCTTAATCGACTATCAAAATTAATCATAATACTAGTAGACCATTTCAATAAGTTTTCGTTTTCTTTCATGTTTCACCTGGACGAATCAGTTAACCGTAAGTACTTTAAATTCAGATTGTGATCTATTTACGTGTCATCTCAATATGTACTGATACAATGACAGCATGAACCAACTGTCGTATAAGTGGTTTTTAGTCTTTTTAAGTGCTTCACATGTAGCCATCAGGGACAATTAAACATGACTGAAGTATGAAAAAGGGTTTTTTTTAGAGGAATAATGAAAAAGAATGAGGCATCATCATCATCATCAGGTCGAGTTTGCTCGGTATTCCATGACACGCTCCCTCCACCTTTCTCTGTCTTCCATTGCAATTGCTAGTTGTTCAATTCTGCATCCTGTGTCATCCATCAATTGGTCAATGTAGGTCTTTTTTTGGGCGTCTTCTCGGCTGATGTCCATTTCTTGGCTTCCAGAGTGATGCCTCACCTGCTAGTTCTTGTTTACTGTGGCATAACAAAAGAAAATTTAGCTGCTGTCCTCCTGCTTGATAGGGAGGATAAAAACAAGAAAATTAAATCCAACTAGTTTTTCTTCAATTTCATTTTTTTTTATCATTATTTCCTTTGCCTTATTCAAGAAAGCTGATCGAAATTCATGGAAACTCTTTTGAAAGTAGTGTGGTGTCCCTTCCTTTTTCCTTATCAACCCTCTTTTAATTCCCAAATGCCCTTTTTTAAACTTCTTGCCTTTTCCTAACAAATGTTATGATTGTAAGCCCTTAAACCTACGTAAAAGTTCATCCATTATTAAACAAAAAAAAAATAGAAAATAAAAAAAAGAGGCAAGGCTAAGGGTAAGCAGCAGCCTTCTACTTTCTGAAGACAATGTGGGTTAAATTTTACAAGGTGGCACCGCTGTAACAACAGTAATTTGATAACAATAAACAGATATGTCGTAGAATAGGCTATTAGTAGTGGTAAATAACACTTCAAAGGGGAATATAATTGTTTGTCTCACGATGTGGTCACTTCGGTGTGGATCGCGACGTTGTGACTGCATTTTGCCAGTTTTCTTCAGGAGATGAGGTCGATTGAGTACGCTTCACCTATGTGCTGTTGACCGCAGCAAAACTATTTAACGGATAAAAAACTCAGTAGCCTCTATCCGAAACAATATGATAATCTATTTGTCCCTGGACATCGTTGTTCTTAGAATCTCACATTTTTCGAACTTTGCTTTCAGAAATCTGTTTATTCTCGAACAAACCATGTCCGCGGACTAATATCCAAGACTATTTTAGCACCAAAAGGAGGCTAATGGTTATTAATAATTGGAGAGTCAAACTGAACGTTGCATTGTGCACCACCATGTCTTGACTTTCAGTTTTTGGTTCTTCATTTCCTTTGTCTTACGAGCAGAGGCTCAATGTTGCATGTCTTTCAATAAGCAATCATTGGGTGAGCTTGAGCAGGATAAAATAAATTATGAAAACGAAAACCCGTCGAGGTCTGAGTTATTAACACAGACACAAGGTTTGATGATTTATGATCTCATGCGAAAACCAAATAACCCATTTCAGAATCGTTGAGTGCCTGCATCGAATTCTCGCGTGAGAGCGAGGCTAGGTGCTCACTTAGCGGCGCGAAAATATAAGTGTTCTTTAGAATTTCTAGAAGTTGTAACGCAAAAAATAAGAAAAAAAATGACTAAGCACAATATGGTTTGTTGCTCAGAAGCTTTGTATCGGTAAAGTAATCGTAACCTGGAAGACCTGTCTTTCTTCGATTTCCTATGGACAAACGATTTTCTGTGTTTTTTAAGTTGAAATTCTGCCGTAGAGCTAATAGCAAGTTAGAAGAAGAGCAAAGAGAGGAAATAACTGGCGAGGAACATAACTTAAGGAATTATAACGAGTACTCTGCTGATGACTCTCACTGAAAACACTCAACGGTTGACGTGTCTTAAACGGTTATGCAACACCAGCAACATTTCAAATCTACGAAAAAACTGAAAAAAGAATGAAAGTTGAGATAAAGGTACTGAAAAACCATCCTGGCCGAAAGGTCCTATGTCAAATAAAAAAAAAATTAACAAAAATGTAAAGCACAGCCATTGGTAAACTATGCCAGCTGGTCTCATGAGCAGATCAAGCTCTGACGAAATTTGACAGTTTTGAAGTTTTAAGCGGATGCAAAAATCGAGACAAAAATTCGTCATGACACAATTTGTCCTTTGATTTTTTCAAGAGAATTCTGGTTTTGTCTGCTATTTCAGATAGCCCAGATAGGCACTTACGAACCAATTTTTAGTTAAATAATAGCCTTCACTCTCGAGAAATTGCAAATATATTACTCATGTGATACGAATGCAACTTAAATTCCGAAAACTTAAAAAACATCTCCAGTCAGTCTAACTTTCTTTTACTGCCTCACATTTTCCCTTGTGCTGTGGCTGTGAACAAGCTCTTTCATCGCATTTCTAATGCTTCTTAAAGTGTTCAGAACATACCACTAACTGTTATATCTTTTTCCATATCGTGGTCAAACTGACCGTAACGAAACAAAATTAACTTGTAATCGAGGATTTCGCTGGATAGCTGGTAGTACTTCAAATAACTCGATACGTCGTCCCAGGAGAGAAATCAGGGCTTAAATATCCAAAGCCACCCCAATCTTTGCTTTCTACGAATCAAGTAAACCTTTTTAAAAGTTAAAATTCTCATTAAAATGTAATTCAGTCCATTTTAATAACTTTCGATTCTAATTTGTTACACTAACGGCCATATGGCAAGGGGAAAGATTTGCACAATCACGTCACGCAATATATCAAGCTGGGTTTGTCCAGTTGATTTTGATGGTCGCAGAGAAATGTCGAGTTTCTCGCTCAAAAACGTTGCGGTCCATAAGAGCGTAACATCATTAGTGATGGAACAAATCTGCGGAAAGGAGGGTTAGTTCATCGGGTTCCGTATACTAAATCTCGGGAGAAAACTGCAGGAATTATTTCAGAGTGTATGCGTGTTGTTTTGTAAATATAAACACTGCAACCTATTTTAACTCGTTTTTGTGTCCTTTCAAGCCGCGCGATATGTCTGTTATGGCCAGAGTGCCAATTTTATTCTTTAATTTTGATCTTCTCCACGCTGTGCACAGTTCATGGCCTGATATTTCAACGTATATTATCGGGAAGGCGCCTTCCGATCACCTTTGTCTACTTTGTATGTCGCGCAAGCGCGCAAGCGTTATGACCGATCACGTTTACGCAACGTTTTAGGACAGCTCGGCATCTAATCTCCATTCAGTTGCTGTGAAAACCTAAAATCCTCAACGTAGAAGATAAACGAACGAAGTTTGAACTGTCAAAAGGAGATCTTGGTCAATTCCAAGAATCATGCAAATGATCTTTGACACGAGCGCAATAGCTCTTATCGGAGTTGAGCACGCCACCCAAACAATCCAGCGGTATTCTTGTGAGTAAACATCAAAGCGAGGCTATCGGGTCAACATCGATCAGATTGGTGTGAGAAAGTGAGGAAAACTTATGGAGTGTTCCACAAATCTTCCACAAGCGGCCTTTTTTTCCGCTGAGGAGAAAGTGCAGTTGATAAGTGGTAATTGCCCACGGCATATTACTAAAGAAAGACTCAAAGAATGGTTGTCATTCCGCAAAGGGACGGCTAAAGATGGTAGTGCACGGTCTGAAGCAACGAAGGCTGAGTTATCTCAAAGGTACACAGATTGCAATATTTTTTGTCCCTTATGATTATTGCCATTGCTTGAAGGGAATATCGAAGCATAAGTTCTATATCGATTTGTTTTACCTGCCGCAGGGTCATCAGTTATATAAAAAATGGTTGGGAGAATAATTTTACGGAGAAGTGGCAACACTTGGCGGCAAGTAAACCACTGGAGCAAACGGCGACCGTCAATTGTGATTTCCCTGGATCTGCACAATGGGTTTCGCTGGTTGACGCGAAGGACGATGTCCCTTCATTTAATATTCAGAACATCGTGTCTTACTTTATTGAAAGAAAAGCTAACGACAATGAATCCAACAAAGATTTCAAGAATGTCAGTAGCAAAGCTTTCGGTTTGTTTCGACATGGTCATATCCAAAAACTGTCACCATACAGGGTTGAAACAAATGAAATCCCCCCTTTTGGTACAATACCAACCAAGGCTTTCAGGGTGTTACTTTTTTTGTATATAGAAAATGTTACTTGTTGAGCCTCTGGGTTGTTTGGCTTTTCGATGTATATCTCTGTAGCATCAATTAATAGAGTAGTTGTTGAATACTTTTTGCAAAAAACATTCAGGCAGGTGTAATTTAACAATCTCTTTGGAAGGAAATACATCAAGTTCTTTGAATCTGAAATAAATAAACTTGATCCAGGTATTAATAATTTGGGAAACCACACTTTGGGAAACTCCAACTTGGAGATTGAATCTGAGTGATAAGTCTTCTTCAAGCAACCCCACTTTCAAATGACAAAGTACCAGAAAAAATTCATTTTCGATATTCAAAGCCCTACTTGGCCCAGGTTTATATTTGTGCTTGATTTCTCTTAAATTTTCCGTGTTTTGGTAGTCCAAGCTGTCTCCCTCCCCAGAAAGTCAAGAACCATTGAAAACACTTCATAGTTTTCAAATCCAGTGTAAAATCTTAATAATTTATCATTTTCCTTTACAGTTTCGATGCTGAAGGCTTTCTTCTTGATTAATAATTCCAGCTCCTTTCTGGCACTTCTTTCTTCTTCAAGTTGATTCTCCAGCTCTTGTATTTTTTTGTTCAGTTCGCGCTCCTTAGTTTGCCATTTCTCAAGTAAACATGAGATTTCGTCATTCTTTAACTGAAGTTGATGTTCCCAGTTTTCATCTACAATTTGAAATAAACCTTCACTTTCGAGATGTTCAGTTTCCATACCATCTGAAACAGATTTAAAATCGGTGTTTTCAATGTTTATCGGTTCGGGGGCTGAATGCTGCTGCGATTTCTCTATTTTTGTTTTCTTTGTGTTCATCGTTGCTCGATCAGCGGGCTCTTTCCTCTTTGGTTTTTCAACAGTAAATATAAACTTTGTCGGTAAGGAATCTGGCTTCAAGCGAATTCTTTGTCCTCCCATTGGTTTTATGAAGCAATTAGCTTCAAAATGCTGACTACAGACATAAGAGTTTTTGTTTACCGGAGTGTTCTCTCGGCGCAGTTTCACGAGCCATTGTGCCAGCAAATTCTTGTTTGATGCTATGATAAGTCCTTGCATTCCGCTTTGGAACTTCGGTTTTGAATCCCAAAACCTATGCAATATTTCACCATGGATAAAGAAACTAAAAACTCGAGAAAATATTATGTAAATACCAAGCTACTACTAATTTCCCTCTCTGCTTCCTTGTACTTTAGAGCGAGCTAGACCCGATAGCCTCGTTTTGGCGTAAGCTCATCCGGAGACCGCTGATTTCGCGTGCTCAATTCCGATAAGAGCTATTGAGCAAACACATGGATTTGCGCTGTTTTTAAGAAGTTGGTGGATGGAAGCTAGAGATATACACCCGCGAGTTTGAGGCAATCCGTGACCTCATTGGTGTATAAACTATGCACTGATATGCTTTTTCGGCCCGATTAACGCCTGCATTTTGAGAATTCTTTCGTACAAAGTAATGAATTTTTGATATGCAAATTAAGGTCGAAGAGCAGGGTCTCCTCTGATCACGCTGGCATGAAAAATGTTTCAGCTGAAGTTTCCATATTTTGTTTGTGAACTAACTGAATACACCTTGTAACTTGCAGCAAGATAGAATTCCGTGAGCTACATTATTGCAGTCGCTGCGCGCTAGACAAAATCTTTGAAATTGATACTTTCGAGCGCTGTTCACAGGGGTGGCCTGGCCAAAAATGATTTTTGGTTTGTGGCAACGCAAAAAAAGAGAATTGGAAAACAACTAAAATATTTTTGAAACATGGGTCCTAAACCCTTTTCATGGGCAAAAAATAAAAGAAAACTTTTTTCCGACGGGAAGTCGAGAGGACCGCTCTTTGCGAGAGTGGCACTTAAATGTTCTGAGGTTCTCGACTGAGTGGTCATCTTTCCCAACTAAGTTGTCATACAAATGTGAACTCTGGTATTTTGAAAAATTTTTGAGACCAAGAACCCAAAAAAAAAAAGGGATGAGGAGGTTGCCCCTCGTTTGTGTGGAGCTTTTTCTCTAACTTCCACTCAAAAGATTCCACGACCTCTTCGATTTTTTACACATTTTTACACAACTTTAAAACTTTCAGCCCTTCTCTCTTCTCTTATCACTCATCTGAATTCCCCGATCGGAAAGATATTTTCTCAGTTTATCTACCGTAATCGCGGAGAAGTTCGAAGTTTCTCCGGACGGTATTGCTATGTTCACCAAGCCTCTTTGGGATGTGATAAATTCGGTACCAGTTACACGCCCTTAACAATTCGGAAATGAGTTATTTAATAATTGCTGTATTACATGCATTTTTCGGATCAATATTTGTTTCTGGGCAACCGAGCTCGATATCGTACTCGATTATCATTCCGGATCACTCACGGTTTCTGGGAAACCACTCGATTTTTGGATCACTAACGGTTTCTGGGAAACCACTCGATTTTTAATCGTCACTATTTATGAGTCACTCGATAAACGATTTTCAACGAGACTCGTTTGTTCGAGAGAATCGAAGCGAGTCAAAGCGAGGCTCGTTTCACGAAACGAGACTCGTTTGACACAACGAGACTCATTTGACGAAACGAGACTCGTTTGAAGAAACGAGACTCGTTTGACGAAACGAGACTCGTTTGACGAAACGAGATTTGTTCGGCAAACGTCGGCTCTCGGCGCATGCGTAGATGTCTAATTTTTTTTTTTCCCAAGGTTGTTGTAGGGTCGGAAGGTTATCGCTGAGATATTCGTACAATTTTCTATGTCTTGGTATGGTAAACGGGTAGGGAAGGCCTTAACCAATATTATTATATGGCTGGCAGCATATATTTCAGCACATAGAAAAAAGCATTGAATATATGTATCGAATAAAGTTCAAAGCTTCCAGGCCCAATGCTAAAGTTATTTCATTCCTCCACAACGAGGGATGGCAGAAATTATAACCATCTCAAAGATATAAATTTTGAAAAATAAAGGTCAAATGTTCCTGAAACTTCATGTGTCATAATGCAAGGAATATTTTATCATACTGTGCTGTTTTAGTTTTTTTTCTCTTTAATGAAGACTGTATTCATAGGATATTCGATTTTAAAGACATGAAGGATAATTTCTTTCTTAAAATGAGTTTTTCCTCGTAAACCATCTTTTTATCTCAGGGATATAATCAAAATAAATACAGATTAAAATGAGAAATCTAACTTCGCTACAAAAAATTTTCCAGATTATTACAGAGATGAGATTGCTTCGGTTGGTCTTGGATCACCAATCTTTCTATCACGACGCAGAAAAAAGGATAGTTTTAGAAAGAGAGCTTTGATTTATAAAATGATTTTGTTAGAGTTTTTAAGAAACAAATAATGAGGGGAATATATTTGGTTAATGACCATGATGACCAAAACAAAAATTGTTATTATCTGTAGCATATTTATTATAGCTCAATGATATCTTTGCCTCTGGAAAATGTTGTCAAATATACCATACAACTAATACAAGTTGGAAAACTTGATATCATTTATTCTCATCATATTTACAAAGAAAACTTTATGACAGGAATGAAAAGAAAACTTAAGGCTAAGTACAAGGCACTGCACAGTCACTAAAGGCTAATTGTTGCTCTCATTTACAAGTTCTACTCTTTCATTAGTTTCTTTGTTGCCTTCTTGCAGAGATGCAATATTTTTCTTCTTTCTTCTCTTCCGTGTCTTCTTCTTTTTCTTCTTTTCTAGTTCTGTGGGTATAGTAAGAAGAAATTGTTGTGGTGAGTTGTTTATAGGGTTTTGCTATTGGTCATCTGGGAGTGGAATTTCCCATTTTGGAATGCTTTGAGCAAATTAGAAAGCTGAAGAAATTCACTAGCCACGACACTTAATAAATTGTGTTTGTCAAATCGTACCCTCACTTAAAGTCTTGTTCTCCTCAACCTTATCTCTGTGCTCTCCCTTGTCCTTGTCATCTTTAAAGGTAAAGAAAACGGCCTTGATTTTTTTTAATGTTGCAGTTCACAGGCAAATTTCCTTTATGCTTATGAGTCTAGAAAAATATAACTTTATAGGGGGTTTCTTGTTACTTTATTTCAAGTTTGCTATATTTAGAAATGCAGAAACAAACTTGGCAAAGAAAGAATTTGTCAATCTTGCAAGTATAGCATCTCCTAAACAAAGGGTGAGACAAGATGAGACGACCGTTTTAAACATTTGCCGGGATTCGTTAATATCCGAGCTGTCTCGGGAAAAAAAAAGGAAAACGAAATGGAAAATGAAGAAGTGACAAGGGAATCATACATCCTTTCGAACTACACTTAATTTACATTTTATCAATCGAAAACGGGGCGTCAACCGTAGCCCACCTGCGCGGTGCCTGTCGTTCACGAGGAACAAATTACGAGCAGATGATCACTAAAGCGCTTATGTTGAGGCTGTTTTGGTTTTCGTTTCGTTTTGTTTCTTTTGTGTGTGTTTGTTTTATTTTCCTAAATCAAACATATCAAGTTGGAGATAAATAAGATTGATTTTAACTGACCATAATTATGGTTATATTGCTTAGCTTCTTAGTCGCATTTTAGAGGATAATGTTCTCTCGCGTACAAGTCTCCATCGACTTCGTCAAAATTAATCTTTTACCGGAATACTACAAAACGAAGACTAAAATATTTGAGGCCTCAACACTTGATCTATAATCACTTTCATGCGAAATCTAGTGGACAAATTCTCCTCCCTACCATCGAAATCCGTCCACGTGGGCATCGTTTCGTTGAACCATTATCATGTCTTGGTTGCACACGCCGCAGTGCAATGGATTGGCCAATAATCCCCGGTTTTGAAACCATCGGATTATCCTTGAAGGGTTCGCGCGCTTTAAATTACTAAAATAGAGGAGATCCATGTTGCACACGAAATAACAAAATCAATCAGCCAAGGAGCGCGATAACAGACTATCAACCGCTATATTCGAACATGTCTACTACACCTTTGTTTGTCGTCATTGGTCGATTTGGTGCACTGTCATTCGTGCGTTTCGCTCCTCATTATTTTTCCAACTAGTACATGTTGTTTCCTCTTAAGTTCTCTTTGTTGTTGACCGGCCGTTATGTTGTCAACCGCTATCCCTATTGATGTTATTGGATGGAGTCTAATATGGATGGCCTCCTTGACCCTACGGGTCAATAACCTTAACCTGGTTCCAAACAAGAACGTGTCCTGTTTCATTAGCGTGTTGTGTATCTTCTGAGTTTTGAGTGTGAGTAAGCCGCGTCTCTTTTATGTGCTCTTTATGGCTCAGTTATTGCTCTTCCTGTTTTCCAGATCGAGTTTCCCTTCCTCGATACGTCATTAAATTGGGACGCCAGAGGTTTCATTACCACTAATGCATACAGAAAGGATACTCGCACGGGCCAATACTTGGCCTTTGACCCACATCATCCTTAGTCAGTAAAGCGTGTTTTTGTCTAGTGTCTACACGATAATTTTGTTCTGACATAGGCGAAAGCGGGTCTGCCACAGCAATTACATTACGAGGGTTGTTATTATCTCCCCATAAGATTTCCCCCATGCTACCATGACTAATTTTGGTTAGTCAGCCAGTATATTTGAACGACTTTTATTAATATTCAAGATTCATTTGACACATGATAAATATCAATGGACTGCATTTCTGTGAATTCCCATTCCAGTCATTAACTGTGGAAGAGAAACAAATACAAAGAGTGAGGTGTGAAGTTTGAGGGAAAGTCAATTTCAGATGACAGGGGTGGGTAATAGGAAGATGAACCACTCTTAACAGTAAAAAAAAAAGCCTTTTAGATGGATGATGTGACTTCCAACAGACAAGGAGGAACTCTAGGTCGAGAATGATAAATAAGTTAAACCCAGAAATGGCAGTGATTATGGCCATGTCAAGGAAGAGAAATATAAGCCATGGATAGGAAATTATAAACTAAATTAAGTGCCAAAAATCAACTAACTTGTAAGAGACAGGGCTGACAACTTGGCATTTAGTATTCTGGTAATCTTTTTGTGGAGGAAAGGTGGGGGATGTTACTTTAAAGTTCAAATGGGAGACAAAAATCATTCACACCTACCACTTCTATTCATGCACAGCTTCATTGTTACACAGCACACATCCATCACTTGTCCTTAGACAGTTCTACTAGGAAAAAAGGAGGAAAAACAAGTGGGAGTATGTCTTTCTCGTGACAGAAAGACATACTCCCACTATAACTAACCCTATTTCAGAATTGTTGGTGAAAATAATTTTTTATTATAGCAATACAAAAATATTTCACATATTTTGTGGTTTAAAACTAACACTTCTGACTAAAATGATCAATCAATTTCATTTTCTTCCTTTGCACTTTACACTGATAAGTAGAGAAAAATAAGATTGAGACAATGCTCTTAGTCTTAAGCCAGACTTATTCCCAGTGAGCCAACCAGACTTTTTCTCAGCGAGCCAACCAGACTTGTTCTCAGCGAGCCAACTAGACTTATTCTCAGCGAGCCAACTAGACCAATTCTCAGCGAGCCAACCAGAACTGTTCTCAGCGAGCCAACCAGACCTTTTCTCAGCGAGCCAACCAGACCTATTCTCAGCGAGCCAACCAGACATATTCCCAGCGAGCCAACCAGACCTATTCTCAGCGAGTCAACCAGACCTATTCTCAGCGAGTCAACCAGACCTTTTCTCAGCGAGCCAACCAGACCTATTCTCAGCGAGTCAACCAGACTTATTCTCAGTGAGCCAGACTTAGAGTCCAGTATCCTCATTGAGTCACAGCCCATTATCCTCAGCGAGTCAAAGTCCAATATCCTCAGCAAGTCAAAGTCCAGTATCCTCTGCGAGTCAGAGTCTGAAATCCTCAGCGAGTCAAAGACCAGTATCCTCAGCAGGTCAAAGTCCAGTATCCTCAGCGAGTCAAAGCCCAGTATCCTCAGCAAGTCAAAGTCCAGTATCCTCAGCAAGTCAAAGACCAGTATTCTCAGCGAGTCAAAGTCCAGTATCCTCAGCAAGTCAAAGACCAGTATCCTCAGCAAGTCAAAGCCTGGTGTCCTCAGCGAGTCCAAGACCAGTATCCTCAGAGAGTCAAAGAGCAAGCATGTTGAGCAAGTCTAGGCCTAGAATCCTCTGCAAGTGATAGCCTTGGATTTGCAGAAAATTTAATTCCAATATACCCTACGAGTCTTAGTATCATAAGCAAGTTTAATTCTTGACACAAATTACTGGACACACATACTAACCTTTGCAATCAAGCTCCAGGGGAATTGTTTGAATTTCTGCAAAAGAACAAATATGTTAGCCAAAACACTGTTACCAATGAAACATGAAAAAGTCTATAAGAGAGTGAAAAGGAACCTTTGAGTGCTGTAGAATTTTTTAAATATCACCCTCAACTTAAATCAAGTGGAAACCATTTCAATAAGTTGATTCTGTCTGTTTTACTTGCCTTTCATAACTCGTAGCTGTTGAGGATGGGGTGCATAAATACTCCTTTTCTGAATTTTAACCTTGATTCCAATGTTTCTCATCAGCTGAGATAGCCATATCATGATAGATAGTCTTCTTCCTATTTAAAAATGTATAAATTAATTATTAACAGATTTCCACCAAAGCTTGTGATAATTCCACTATTTAATTGCTTTGGCACTCAGTGAATTGGTGAATTACCTGGTTTCAGAAAGTAATACATTTTTTATTTAGCCCAGCCATCTCCTTACTCTCCCAGGCTGGTGTGCTAAATTGAAAATCCTCTCCCACACGCCTAATTTTCAAGCTCTTTTCCTCAATAACTTGGTTATGCAATATGGTTTTACTATAAGTCTCAAAAAATTCTGTGCCTTTTCTCCTGAGTGAATAAATACAAAATGGAAAATACAGAACATATCTAAACTTCTTGGCTCTTTTAAAATTCCTTATAATGCATGAGATAAATGAATGAAAATCCAACAGAATCATAACCACCATGCATTGTGGCTAATGTGGCATTACATTTCAATGTTTCTTTCCTTTTACTTCATCTGGTAATTTGTCTTTCACAACATAAAATTCAGTTTCTTTGACCAGAACTTTTTCAAATGAGTGTTTGATAACAATTTTCTAACTAGAACTTTTCGTAGACTGACTAACTAATCCAATTGGGTCTAACAAAACGATAAAGTTCACTGGCTGAGATTCTGAACTTGCACCATTGTTTTTATATAAGAACAAATAGAATTCTTGGACATCAAAATAAATTACAATAACTTATACACAATATTTGGCAC
This sequence comes from Pocillopora damicornis, assembly GCF_964200805.1. Taxonomy (NCBI): domain Eukaryota; kingdom Metazoa; phylum Cnidaria; class Anthozoa; order Scleractinia; family Pocilloporidae; genus Pocillopora; species Pocillopora damicornis. The sequence continues at coordinate 11,199,412 of NC_142674.1, read as the reverse complement.
ATGAAAAGGTCAACTTTTGAATGAACTGTATACGTAGACCACTGAACTTAATTCTTGCCTTGACAAAAATTACGTGTCACCCTCACACTCATTTTTCAAATGAATACCATGCAACCATTGGAACTATATTTCTTTGTTTGACTTCTGAAATTTTGCCTTGAAACAGGGACAAATGAGATAATCAACCTCAAAATGCATAAAGCGCAACATATATCAAAAGCCTTTCACTTACAATGCACCACCAGTATTCTCAAGAGTAAACAATTCAGAAGTGAAACCGGAAACTGTCATTTTATATCATTCCACTCATTCTCGAGCATAATTTGTTTTTTTTGAGAATTTTTAGCGTGTAACAAGTAGAACCACATCTAAAACACATACAAAACATACAAGATAATATACAGGTCTATCTATATACAACTATCGGTTTGAAATAAAGGATTTGTTTTGATTTAGTTCGGACGCGCACTGCGTCATGCGATCGATCTGTCATCGGCTGATAATTTAGGTGGTTGCGTTGTCAAATTCCATTGAAGATTATTTACTCTGTCGCTCCAAAATCATGTTTAATCACAATATATATTGCTTTACATTCACAAATATACATCTACAGGTCTATCTCAAGGCAAAAAACAAGGATTCGAGCGAGAAAAGTAAAAGTAAATTTAATTTTACGCTGTTTCAACATCACGTGCGTCACGCATTTAAATATCGCAAGAATGTTTATAGATTACTTACCTCGATTCTTCGCTAGGATTTTCCAGTTTTCTGTCTATTTCAGATTCCTCACCACTAGACATACCACCATGCTCACTTCCATCGTCAAAAATGATGTCTAAAGCCTCAGCTACGCTGTATCTCTGGCGCTTCGCACCAGACGCCATTATCGCAGATTGAAGTCGTACGAAAATGATTTCCGGAAAGGGCTCCAAAGGTCAATTTTGATAGTTCGGAGCTAAAATTTGCTATGTGATTGGCTTAGAATGTTTACTCGCCACAGTCGGAATTTTAGAGCGATGAAGGCCCTACACGTGCTTCGTTTTCGCTCATGACTTTGTATTAGGCGTAAGATAGTGCTTTTTTTTTTTTTTTTTTTGTTGCTTACATTACAGACTCCACAACATTTTTGCGATGCCTCCTTTTCACAGATGGCCGATTACAACTACAACATAGTAACACCTCCACGAAATCTGTCAAAAGGAGGATTTTAAAACACCGGAAATGGAGAGGAAAGATAAATGATACGGTCGATTGACTCCCAGACAATTGAATGGTCCAAACTAGCAAAGGCGGGAAATTTGTTATCGTGCGAGATATCAAAGTATCTGTTTGCTCACTCAATTCGTATTCAGCGTTCGGCCGTATTCCAATCGATAATTTCGCTTTCTGAACAAAATTTCCAATTCTATGATGGCACGTAAATTAACTTGTCAAGAAGTGAGTTCATTGTTTGAGAGAAAGTTGTCTGAAAGGTGAGGTCTCTCCTGAAGTCTACTATGAAAAAGAATTCGCGCAGGATGAAAAAAAAGAAAGTAGACTATAAAAGGCTGCCAGTATCTCAGAAGAAAAATCCTTTCACTGGACGTGTAGGGGAAAGAGGAAACAACATGAAAAGGGGGTATAACGTCAGCTTAAACGATATAGAACGCCAGCCTGCCAAACAGCCGAAACTCGCACACATCAAGAATGCCAACTCAAGCGCCGAGGCTCAAATAAACATAAACCCATAAAAAAATTCAAACGCCAATCAAACTGTAAAGGCAAGCACCCCTTACACACCAAACACGACCACATGCATCACCAACACCTCAAACGCAAACACCATCTCCTCCATTAACACAACCTCGAGCACGACCAGCACTGCAAACACATGCATCATCCTTACAGTAAACGCGACAACGAACACAAACCTGGCCCAGCAAAATAAAAAAGATGGTGAAGTAGAATTTGTAAAGACCTCTCACAGAAGCGCCTCAAAGGCCGGTAAATTCCATCTCTCGGAACAGGACATTAGCACCACTTCAACTGGAGACTGGCTCACCGACCATATTGTAGGTGCAGCTCAGTCTGTTCTGAGGGAACAGTTCCCTCACGCAAGAGGATTGGAAAATACAACTTTGGGGCCTATTTTTAATTTTTCTGTTCAAAAAGGCCAATTTTCATAAATCCTGAATACTGGCAGCCATCATTGGGTGTTGGTATCTACTGTAGGATGCTACACTCCTTCTGTAGTTCGTTCCCTGTACTATTCCTTAGCCTTATAACGTCCAGTTCCTCTCGTAACTTAACACCAAGTCACACAACGCGTGACGCGTTCATGAATTAATCGTTGGCTTTTTCTCGAGACGTGAGCTTGGGCCGCTTGTGACAAGACAATTGCGTAAACAATATTTAACATAACAACATTATACACAAAAAAACACAGGGTTTTGGATCACGTATTTATTAAAAAAGAATATCCATACAACTACAATGAAAACAAACGTAAGATTCACCTTTCTGATCGTGAAATTAATACCATTCGTACTGTTATCGTAGCTACGTTCCTTGCCATCAAGTGAATCCAACATGTCGTCTTTCTTCACAAGCAGTTTGCATCCCATATAGTTATGTTTTTCAGTCTCGCGGTAGTAGCGTTGTTCAATAGATTGCATAGAGTATATGCAGTTTGATTTCAGATTTCAGATTTTGCTTTTTACAACAAGTGAACGTTTTTCGACTACGATATTGGCATACTTAGCATACAAAGCATTCAAGGCTTTCATGGCTTTCAAGCGTTCGCGACTCAATCCGTTCCGAAATTACCGCTCAATAACATCTTTCAGTGTGGATCAGCCGCGATTAATACGACTTGTATATGCGTCTGTAAGTATTTTGCGCGTTCGCGCCATAATGCTCGCAATCCAAATACGTTGAAATACAAAATAATTGACGAAAGAGATTTTATAAGCAAAAATCACGTGATTCGTCATGTGACCCGGCCCTGTCCGTGTATGACAACGTCAATCATCATCAAGATAACACGCGTGATCAGCATGTGAACACCTCATTGGATCACAGTTAGTTGTCATGTCATGGTGTTGAGGGCCCAATGACCTCTGGGTACTATTGCGCAATTTTTCCATTTTGTGGCGGAGGAAAAAAAAAAAAAAAAAAAAAAAAAAAAAGACGACAAAAAAACAAAGGCATTTTATGACTGGGCTACCACAGGTATCCCAGTAAAAATTTTGTCTTTTAACAATATTACATTTACAACTTGTTTTGTGATTAACATTTTTTTTTCACAACCACATTATACTTGTGCGTCATTCAAAATTCCATGTCGAAATTTTTGTCCAATTTACTTTAATTTTGCAGCTTATTAAAGAAATGGAAGGAAGAGCTGCTGACTTGATGCCATGGCCTCTGTAACTGTGCCTGTTGCAAAAGAAGATGAAGTCAAGTGCCTCCAGTGTGTGATATATGGTTAAATGATGAATACCCAGAGCTGGAAAAAAAAACTCATGACTATCATCCGTCATGTTGAACACTCCAATTGTAAGATGCATATCATTTTACTAACTAAAGGCAATTTCTAAAAAATACGACTTGAGCTCAAAGTTGTTACAGAATGAAAGAAATGCCATTTTTACTTCATTTTTTTTAGTGAAGCAAAATCAAAATCTTGAAACAACATCAGCTTAAAAATTTCACAATGTGAACCTTCCATATTTGTCTTTTATCCGAAAAAAAATCGCTACCTTGATTTAGCAAACTGAATCATGTTCAGTGTGAAATCCTTCGATTGAAATACACCATAGCACGCGTGTTGTGCACGCAACAAGAATATTCCATGGGCCAGAGAATGTTCTCATTACCTCTCAGGGGTAGAAAATGCGAGTGTTACCTGATGAAAGATTATGTGAAAGACTTATCAAATTCACTCGATAGCAACCGTGAAAGAGTAACTCTCGCCATTTTCTTGCGTACTCCTTTATTGAAAAAGATGCTGCTTTAACGTGGAAACGAGGCTGACAATAAAACGATTATTTCAAATGACTTCTTCGTTTTTTCTTTAAAGAAGATAAATCAGTATCTTCAACATAAAACATGATTTCAAAATAATTTTGGGCTAAAAGCCACAATTTTACGATTTCATTTAAAAGAAAACTAGTTCAAAACATAGATTGAACTCGAAAGGCATCATGAATAATTTCCAAGATGGCAGCATCGCTGCCTGGTAAGTGCGTTGAAGTTCTTGTGTAACCTTGACGATTTATGAGGCATTTTGCCCAAAATGTAGAGAGATTAGGCTTCTAAAAGTCAAAAATTATTAACAAAGGAAACAAAAATAAAAGACTAAGTATTATTTTCTGCTCGTTAACTTAAATACTTGCAAACGTTCGAAAGCTGGTGATCGAATATTAAGAAGTTATTTTTACATCGCAAAGCTTTGAACAATTGTTTGAGTTTCTTCGATCACATGTATTGGAAAATCCAAGGCTTATCAGGTGGTTGACCTGAGAGAAGTTGACGTCTTACATGCGATCAATGTACGCTAATGAAATACTCAAATCCACACTGAAAATTTTTGGAGAAAGTTGGAAACACGCTTTACTGACTAAGGATGATGTGGGTCAAAGGCCAAGTATTGGCCCGTGCGAGTATCCTTTCTGTATGCATTAGTGGTAATGAAACCTCTGGCGTCCCAATTTAATGACGTATCGAGGAAGGGAAACTCGATCTGGAAAACAGGAAGAGCAATAACTGAGCCATAAAGAGCACATAAAAGAGACGCGGCTTACTCACACTCAAAACTCAGAAGATACACAACACGCTAATGAAACAGGACACGTTCTTGTTTGGAACCAGGTTAAGGTTATTGACCCGTAGGGTCAAGGAGGCCATCCATATTAGACTCCATCCAATAACATCAATAGGGATAGCGGTTGACAACATAACGGCCGGTCAACAACAAAGAGAACTTAAGAGGAAACAACATGTACTAGTTGGAAAAATAATGAGGAGCGAAACGCACGAATGACAGTGCACCAAATCGACCAATGACGACAAACAAAGGTGTAGTAGACATGTTCGAATATAGCGGTTGATAGTCTGTTATCGCGCTCCTTGGCTGATTGATTTTGTTATTTCGTGTGCAACATGGATCTCCTCTATTTTAGTAATTTAAAGCGCGCGAACCCTTCAAGGATAATCCGATGGTTTCAAAACCGGGGATTATTGGCCAATCCATTGCACTGCGGCGTGTGCAACCAAGACATGATAATGGTTCAACGAAACGATGCCCACGTGGACGGATTTCGATGGTAGGGAGGAGAATTTGTCCACTAGATTTCGCATGAAAGTGATTATAGATCAAGTGTTGAGGCCTCAAATATTTTAGTCTTCGTTTTGTAGTATTCCGGTAAAAGATTAATTTTGACGAAGTCGATGGAGACTTGTACGCGAGAGAACATTATCCTCTAAAATGCGACTAAGAAGCTAAGCAATATAACCATAATTATGGTCAGTTAAAATCAATCTTATTTATCTCCAACTTGATATGTTTGATTTAGGAAAATAAAACAAACACACACAAAAGAAACAAAACGAAACGAAAACCAAAACAGCCTCAACATAAGCGCTTTAGTGATCATCTGCTCGTAATTTGTTCCTCGTGAACGACAGGCACCGCGCAGGTGGGCTACGGTTGACGCCCCGTTTTCGATTGATAAAATGTAAATTAAGTGTAGTTCGAAAGGATGTATGATTCCCTTGTCACTTCTTCATTTTCCATTTCGTTTTCCTTTTTTTTTCCCGAGACAGCTCGGATATTAACGAATCCCGGCAAATGTTTAAAACGGTCGTCTCATCTTGTCTCACCCTTTGTTTAGGAGATGCTATACTTGCAAGATTGACAAATTCTTTCTTTGCCAAGTTTGTTTCTGCATTTCTAAATATAGCAAACTTGAAATAAAGTAACAAGAAACCCCCTATAAAGTTATATTTTTTTAGACTCATAAGCATAGAGGAAATTTGCCTGTGAACTGCAACATTAAAAAAATCAAGGCCTTTTTCTTTACCTTTAAAGATGACAAGGACAAGGGAGAGCACAGAGATAAGGTTGAGGAGAACAAGACTTTAAGTGAGGGTACGATTTGACAAACACAATTTATTAAGTGTCATGGCTAGTGAATTTCTTCAGCTTTCTAATTTGCTCAAAGCATTCCAAAATGGGAAATTCCACTCCCAGATGACCAATAGCAAAACCCTATAAACAACTCACCACAACAATTTCTTCTTACTATACCCACAGAACTAGAAAAGAAGAAAAAGAAGAAGACACGGAAGAGAAGAAAGAAGAAAAAATATTGCATCTCTGCAAGAAGGCAACAAAGAAACTAATGAAAGAGTAGAACTTGTAAATGAGAGCAACAATTAGCCTTTAGTGACTGTGCAGTGCCTTGTACTTAGCCTTAAGTTTTCTTTTCATTCCTGTCATAAAGTTTTCTTTGTAAATATGATGAGAATAAATGATATCAAGTTTTCCAACATGTATTAGTTGTTTGGTATATTTGACAACATTTTCCAGAGGCAAAGAGATCATTGAGCTATAATAAATATGCTACAGATAATAACAATTTTTGTTTTGGTCATCATGGTCATTAACCAAATATATTCCCCTCATTATTTGTTTCTTAAAAACTCTAACAAAATCATTTTATAAATCAAAGCTCTCTTTCTAAAACTATCCTTTTTTCTGCGTCGTGATAGAAAGATTGGTGATCCAAGACCAACCGAAGCAATCTCATCTCTGTAATAATCTGGAAAATTTTCTGAAACATTAACATGTAAGAACATTTTTTTGTAGCGAAGTTAGATTTCTCATTTTAATTTGTATTTATTTTGATTATATCCCTGAGATAAAAAGATGGTTTACGAGGAAAAACTCATTTTAAGAAAGAAATTATCATTCATGTCTTTAAGATCGAATATCCTATAAATACAGTCTTCATTAAAGAAAAAAAAAACTAAAACAGCACAGTATGATAAAATATTCCTTGCATTGACACATGAAATTTCAGGAACATTTGACCTTTATTTTTCAAAATTTATATCTTTGAGATGGTTATAATTTCTGCCATCCCTCGTTGTGGAGGAATGAAGTAACTTTAGGGAAGTGGAAGCTTTGAACTTTATTCGATAAACATATTCACTGCTTTTTTCTATGTGCTGAAATATATGCTACCAGCCATATAATAATATTGTTTAAGGCCTTCCCTACCCGTTTACCATACCAAGACATAGAAAATAGAACTTACCTTAACGTATTGTACGAATATCTCAGCGCTAACCTTCCGACCCTACAACAACCTTGGGAAAAAAAAATTAGACATCTACGCATGCGCCGAGAGCCGACGTTTGCCGAACGAATCTCGTTTCGTCAAACGAGTCTCGTTTCTTCAAACGAGTCTCGTTTCGTCAAATGAGTCTCGTTTCGTCAAACGAGTCTCGTTGTGTCAAACGAGTCTCGTTTCGTGAAACGAGCCTCGCTTTGACTCCTTTCGATTCTCTCGAACAAACGAGTCTCGTTGAAAATCGTTTATCGAGTGACTCATTAATCGTGACGATTAAAAATCGAGTGGTTTCCCAGAAACCGTGAGTGATCCCGATTTTTAATCGTCACGATTTGTGAGTCACTCGATAAACGATTTTCAACGAGACTCGTTTGTTCGAGAGAATCGAAGCGAGTCAAAGCGAGGCTCGTTTCACGAAACGAGACTCGTTTGACACAACGAGACTCATTTGACGAAACGAGACTCATTTGACGAAACGAGACTCGTTTGAAGAAACGAGACTCGTTTGACGAAACGAGACTCGTTTGACGAAACGAGATTTGTTCGGCAAACGTCGGCTCTCGGCGCATGCGTAGATGTCTAATTTTTTTTTCCCAAGGTTGTTGTAGGGTCGGAAGGTTATCGCTGAGATATTCGTACAATACGTAAAGGTAAGGTCTATTTTCTATGTCTTGGTATGGTAAACGGGTAGGGAAGGCCTTAACCAATATTATTATATGGCTGGTAGCATATATTTCAGCACATAGAAAAAAGCATTGAATATATGTATCGAATAAAGTTCAAAGCTTCCAGGCCCAATGCTAAAGTTACTTCATTCCTCCACAACGAGGGATGGCAGAAATTATAACCATCTCAAAAATATAAATTTTGAAAAATAAAGGTCAAATGTTCCTGAAACTTCATATGTCATAATGCAAGGAATATTTTATCATACTGTGCTGTTTTAGTTTTTTTTCTCTTTAATGAAGACTGTATTCATAGGATATTCGATTTTAAAGACATGAAGGATAATTTCTTTCTTAAAATGAGTTTTTCCTCGTAAACCATCTTTTTATCTCAGGGATATAATCAAAATAAATACAGATTAAAATGAGAAATCTAACTTCGCTACAAAAAATTTTCCAGATTATTACAGAGATGAGATTGCTTCGGTTGGTCTTGGATCACCAATCTTTCTATCACGACGCAGAAAAAAGGATAGTTTTAGAAAGAGAGCTTTGATTTATAAAATGATTTTGTTAGAGTTTTTAAGAAACAAATAATGAGGGGAATATATTTGGTTAATGACCATGATGACCAAAACAAAAATTGTTATTATCTGTAGCATATTTATTATAGCTCAATGATATCTTTGCCTCTGGAAAATGTTGTCAAATATACCATACAACTAATACAAGTTGGAAAACTTGATATCATTTATTCTCATCATATTTACAAAGAAAACTTTATGACAGGAATGAAAAGAAAACTTAAGGCTAAGTACAAGGCTAATTGTTGCTCTCATTTACAAGTTCTACTCTTTCATTAGTTTCTTTGTTGCCTTCTTGCAGAGATGCAATATTTTTCTTCTTTCTTCTCTTCCGTGTCTTCTTCTTTTTCTTCTTTTCTAGTTCTGTGGGTATAGTAAGAAGAAATTGTTGTGGTGAGTTGTTTATAGGGTTTTGCTATTGGTCATCTGGGAGTGGAATTTCCCATTTTGACCTCAGCTTGTTTCTTTGTTTAGTTCAAGTACATTTCTTAAGTACACGGGTAATGAACTTGAAAATAAAAGGAATTTAATTGTGAAAAAGCAGGCTTCAGAGCAATTCTCACAGAAAATGATGCCGACATGTTCATTTCCTGGGGCCGCATAATTAAAGGAGTGACAGAATATTCGACACAGCAGTGAAATTTGCTGGAATTGAAAGGTGAACAATGACGCACCTACGTTGATGTAAGAGTTGAAAGGAAGTAATAAAAGAGAAAGTGAATATTCACTGGAGAACACAACTTCATCTTTCATTTTAATCTTTGGAGGACTTCATTTTAATAATTGAAGGACTCGATCGATAATTCACTTGACTGCAAAAATAAGTCTACTGTACTGTGCAGTTGGTGTATTGCGAGGCCAGCACAGGCAAGAAATTAGCAATTATGTCGTCAAGACCTCGCCACTGCCTCCACATTCTATCATCAAGGTAGGCCTGGAGGTCATCGCGGGATATTCCTCGCCGTGCTTTAAGAGGCATTTTCAAGTTGGCCCACGCCGACTCAGCTTCTTGTGTATGGATACCAGTTGCGGGATCCACAAAATTTTCCGAGTGAACGACAACCCGATGACGGGCAACTCGGTTTGGCAAGTGTCTTTGTAAGTTGCGATATGCTCCCCAGTCGTCTGTGTACACTGTGCTTCCCGGTTGCAAGCACTTGGCCAAAATTGGCAAAAGAGTTGCCCGATCCCTACGCCTAACTACCTGGTAGAAGCCTTTGGCTGGACTTGAGGCTGTGTATAGAACGCCAAACACCCATAAGTCAGGGGCTCGTCTTCCTCTGTTGTACTAATAGAGAAGATATCGTCATAACTTTTTCTATGTAACTGCTTCGATCATCGTAAAATGTTTTAACAAAGATTGTTGGCTAATGCAGTCTGCAATCCACAGTCAGAAAACTGATTTGTCCAGCACAGTCTATTTTAGACTATCAATTTTAGTAAAACACTTTCAATAAAGTTTTTTTAGATCTTGTTGCTAATTGTGTACTTTGAGTAATATTTTAAAGAGTTTTTATGAATAAGACCATATCAGCTTGGGTGGAATTTATTTGATTAAATGCTGCTACTTAAACTTAGCAAGCTTTGAATTTACCTTTGCTTTATGGTTAAATTTACTCTCGTCACATTTCACAACAGCCGCTCCTCCGACCGGAAACGGGAGAAATGGATTCGTCGCCAAGTCCATGGAACAAATATCCTCTAAGGCACGAAATACTTTGCAAACCAGGTTGTTGGCGATGGCCAACATCCGCGACGTCTTCTTGCGGCTCAGGTCCACCGACCAGAAGTATATTAGCATAATGAGCTGTCCTAGAGGTAGCTTCGGAAACTTGGCAAAGAAAGAATTTGTCCTAATGCTACGTTTCATCTTGCAAGTATAGCATCTCCTAAACAAAGGGTGAGACAAGATGAGACGACCGTTTTAAACATTTGCCGGGATTCGTTAATATCCGAGCTGTCTCGGAAAAAAAAAAAGGAAAACGAAATGGAAAATGAAGAAGTGACAAGGGAATCATACATCCTCTCGAACTACACTTAATTTACATTTTATCAATTGAAAACGGGGCGTCAACCGTGGCCCACCTGCGCGGTGCCTGTCGTTCACGAGGAACAAATTACGAGCAGATGATCACTAAAGCGCTTATGTTGAGGCTGTTTTGGTTTTCGTTTCGTTTTGTTTCTTTTTTGTGTGTTTGTTTTATTTTCCTAAATCAAACATATCAAGTTGGAGATTGAATAAGATTGATTTTAACTGACCATAATTATGGTTATATTGCTGAGCTTCTTAGTCGCATTTTAGAGGATAATGTTCTCTCGCGTAAAAGTCTCCATCGACTTCGTCAAAATTAATCTTTTACCGGAATACTACAAAACGAAGACTAAAATATTTGAGGCCTCAACACTTGATCTATAATTACTTTCATGCGAAATCTAGTAGACAAATTCTCCTCCCTACCATCGAAATCCGTCCACGTGGGCATCGGTTCGTTGAACCATTATCATGTCTTGGTTGCACACGCTGCAGTGCAATGGATTGGCCAATAATCCCCGGTTTTGAAACCATCGGATTATCCTTGAAGGGTTCGCGCGCTTTAAATTACTAAAATAGAGGAGATCCATGTTGCACACGAAATAACAAAATCAATGAGCCAAGGAGCGCGATAACAGACTATCAACCGCTATATTCGAAAATGTCTACTACACCTTTGTTTGTCGTCATTGGTCGATTTGGTGCACTGTCATTCGTGCGTTTCGCTCCTCATTATTTTTCCGACTAGTACATGTTGTTTCCGCTTAAGTCCTCTTTGTTGTTGACCGGCTGTTATGTTGTCAACCGCTATCCCTATTGATGTTATTGGATGGAGTCTAATATGGATGGCTTCCTTGACCCTACGGGTCAATAACCTTAACCTGGTTCCAAACAAGAACGTGTCCTGTTTCATTAACGTGTTGTGTATCTTCTGAGTTTTGAGTGTGAGCAAGCCGCGTCTCTTTTAAGTGCTCTTTATGGCTCAGTTATTGCTATTCCTGTTTTCCCCTCCTCGATACGTCATTAAATTGGGACGCCAGAAGTTTCATTACCACTAATGCATACAGAAAGGATACTCGCACGGGCCAATACTTGGCCTTTGACCCACATCATCCTTAGTCAGTAAAGCGTGTTTTTGTCTAGTGTCTACACGATAATTTTGTTCTGACATAGGCGAAAGCGGGTCTGCCACAGCAATTACATTAAGAGGGTTGTTATTATCTCCCCATAAGATTTCCCCCATCCTACCATGACTAATTTTGGTTAGTCAGCCAGTATATTTGAACGACTTTTATTAATATTCAAGATTCATTTGACACATGATAAATATCATTGGACTGCATTTCTGTGAATTCCCATTCCAGTCATTAACTGTGGAAGAGAAACAAATACAAAGAGTGAGGTGTGAAGTTTGAGGGAAAGTCAATTTCAGATGACAGGGGTGGGTAATAGGAAGATGAACCACTCTTAACAGTAAAAAAAAAGCCTTTTAGATGGATGATGTGACTTCCAACAGACAAGGAGGAACTCTAGGTTGAGAATGATAAATAAGTTAAACCCAGAAATGGCAGTGATTATGGCCATGTCAAGGAAGAGAAATATAAGCCATGGATAGGAAATTATAAACTAAATTAAGTGCCAAAAATCAACTAACTTGTAAGAGACAGGGCTGACAACTTGGCATTTAGTATTCTGGTAATCTTTTTGTGGAGGAAAGGTGGGGGATGTTACTTTAAAGTTCAAATGTGAGACAAAAATCATTCACACCTACCACTTCTATTCATGCACAGCTACATTGTTACACAGCACACATCCATCACTTGTCCTTAGACAGTTCTACTAGGAAAAAAGGAGGAAAAACAAGTGGGAGTATGTCTTTCTCGTGACAGAAAGACATACTCCCACTATAACTAACCCTATTTCAGAATTGTTGGTGAAAATAATTTTTTATTATAGCAATACAAAAATATTTCACATATTTTGTGGTTTAAAACTGACACTTCTGACTAAAATGATCAATCAATTTCATTTTCTTCCTTTGCACTTTACTCTGATAAGTAGAGAAAAATAAGATTGAGACAATGCTCTAAGTCTTAAGCCAGACTTATTCCCAGTGAGCCAACCAGACTTTTTCTCAGCGAGCCAACCAGACTTGTTCTCAGCGAGCCAACTAGACTTATTCTCAGCGAGCCAACTAGACCCATTCTCAGTGAGCCAACCAGAATTGTTCTCAGCGAGCCAACCAGACCTTTTCTCAGCGAGCCAACCAGACCTATTCTCAGCGAGCCAACCAGACATATTCCCAGCGAGCCAACCAGACCTATTCTCAGCGAGTCAACCAGACCTATTCTCAGCGAGTCAACCAGACCTTTTCTCAGCGAGCCAACCAGACCTATTCTCAGCGAGTCAACCAGACTTATTCTCAGTGAGCCAGACTTAGAGTCCAGTATCCTCATTGAGTCAAAGCCCATTATCCTCAGCGAGTCAAAGTCCAATATCCTCAGCAAGTCAAAGTCCAGTATCCTCTGCGAGTCAGAGTCTGAAATCCTCAGCGAGTCAAAGACCAGTATCCTCAGCAGGTCAAAGTCCAGTATCCTCAGCGAGTCAAAGCCCAGTATCCTCAGCAAGTCAAAGTCCAGTATCCTCAGCAAGTCAAAGACCAGTATCCTCAGCGAGTCAAAGTCCAGTATCCTCAGCAAGTCAAAGACCAGTATCCTCAGCAAGTCAAAGCCTGGTGTCCTCAGCGAGTCCAAGACCAGTATCCTCAGAGAGTCAAAGAGCAAGCATGTTCAGCAAGTCTAGGCCTAGAATCCTCTGCAAGTGATAGCCTTGGATTTGCAGAAAATTTAATTCCAATATACCCTTCGAGTTTTAGTATCATAAGCAAGTTTAATTCTTGACACAAATTACTGGACACACATACTAACCTTTGCAATCAAGCTTCAGGGGAATTGTTTGAATTTCTGCAAAAGAACAAATATGTTAGCCAAAACACTGTTACCAATGAAACATGAAAAAGTTTATAAGAGAGTGAAAAGGAACCTTTGAGTGCTGTAGAATTGTTTAAATATCACCCTCAACTTTAATCAAGTGGAAACCATTTCAATAAGTTGATTCTGTCTGTTTTACTTGCCTTTCGTAACTCGTAGCTGTTGAGGATGGGGTGCATAAATACTCCTTTTCTGAATTTTAACCTTGATTCCAATGTTTCTCATCAGCTGAGACAGCCATATCATGATAGATAGTCTTCTTCCTATTTAAAAATGTATAAATTAATTATTAATAGATTTCCACCAAAGCTTGTGATAATTCCACTATTTAATTGCTTTGACACTCAGTGAATTGGTGAATTACCTGGTTTCAGAAAGTAATACATTTTTTATTTAGCCTAGCCATCTCCTTACTCTCCCAGGCTGGTGTGCTAAATTGAAAATCCTCTCCCACAAGCCTAATTTTGAAGCTCTTTTCCTCAATAACTTGGTTATGCAATATGGTTTTACTATAAGTCTCAAAAAATTCTGTGCCTTTTCTCCTGAGTGAATAAATACAAAATGGAAAATACAGAACATATCTAAACTTCTTGGTTCTTTTAAAATTCCTTATAATGCATGAGATAAATGAATGAAAATCCAACAGAATCATAACCACCATGCATTGTGGCTAATGTGGCATTACATTTCAATGTTTCTTTCCTTTTACTTCATCTGGTAATTTGTCTTTCACAACATAAAATTCAGTTTCTTTGACCAGAACTTTTTCAAATGAGTGTTTGATAACAATTTTTCTAACTAGAACTTTTCGTAGACTGACTTACTCATCCAATTAGGTCTAACAAAACGATAAAGTTCACTGGCTGAGATTCTGAACTTGCATCTATTGTTTTTATATAAGAACAAATAGAATTCTTGGACATCAAAATAAATTACAATAACTTATACACAATATTTGGCACATGAAAAGGTCAACTTTTGAATTGAAGTAGTTTCACCGTGGAATTGTATACGTAGACCACTGAACTTAATTCTTGCCTTGACAAAAATTACGTGTCACCCTCACACTCATTTTTCAAATGAATACTCCTTTCACAGGCACTAAACAAGCCCTACCGGCTAAGATTGACCTAATATTATGGACTCAACAAAAAAAAAGGTCACGACCCCGTTAAGAGTTTCTTATTTTTCCAATTGCTCATTGAATAAGAAGTTTGGAGCCAAATCATACCGCAAACAATGCGTATTGATAGTTGCTTGGTCACGTCCGTTACGCATTTACTTATTGACATTATTTTTAATTTTTAATCCAAGAAAAAGGCTAACTTCGGAACGAACGAACATGATAGATTTAAAAATCGATCTTTTGATGCACTTGGTTAAAGGAGTTGATTCGCTTCTCCGTGTCCTAGAAAAGTTCTTCGTTTAAGCTAGGCCAGAGTTCAAAATCAAGGTAAATTAAAACCGTATTCTCGTTAACAAGCGAACTCGGTTCATAGTAAGATATGGATCATCTTTACTTTCGGAACGTAGTAATACTGATTTTACAGGGAATTTTATCGGAAAACTTTCCTAAGTCCTCATGGGAGCTGCGTTCGATTTTGATGCATCTCAAGACTCTAGTAAACAAGCTTGAATGGAAATAGTTATTGAATAATGCAACACTGTGGCCAAATTAATTCAAACATGGAATTGTTTCGCGTAATTCCGCTCAAAACCCTTCCTGCCATTGGAGGGTAATTAAAACCTTTGCTAGGCATGTACGATATTGTAAAAGGGCTACGTGGCACTAGCTTACTTGTAACATAAGTTAACTGTGAACTTGTACAATTTAGCTGAATTTAGACACGTACTTACCTGGCTCTCGACTCTTTCATTGTGCACGAAGTATCAACCGGTATCATTTCAAAAGCATAGATGTGTCATCATGTCACAGACATGGATTGTTTACGCGATGTATTCCATTCCATTCCCGTTAAGCAACTTCCAAAACGACTGCCATTCTCGACAAACGCGTGCCATTGAGGCTGTAGGCGGACCTCTGGTTTCTTTTCAGAGCTGTCACACCAAGTTGGCACACGCTGTGCTTGTTAAAAATTAAAAGGAAAAATACATCAGAGAGAAAAAAAGGCGTGCGCGGAGTCCGTTAATCAAAGATGTAAATTACGACCTTGATGGCAACGACTCAAGAAACGGTTTGAGTAGTTTTAAATTGTGTGATATTCACGCAAAGTTTGTGGAAAAGTTCTGTTTTTTATCAAAGTTTGACTGTTGTTGTGGTCTGATTCGTTTGAAGACAACGGCTCTATTGTCTGTTAACCTCAAGGACCTTTCGTGGGATAGTTCAATCTCGAACCCAGGGTTATCTTGGCTTCTTGTCAGCGGTATGGTCGCTAAAAAATGACCTCAGGGAGAGTGAATCAATCAATTTTTGGATTGGTTGATAGGAAGAACGATGGACTCCACACAGAAAGTGTGATTTTCAGAAGGGATCGATCGATGTTTTAACTATTGGGTTTTTTGTTTTGTTTTTGTTTTTGCCTAAAAGTTTTCAATTGTAAACTTCCAGTCGATGCGTGGGAAACATCCAACCAAAGCCGCTGCATGCTGCAATGGCGAGAAGATGTTTTTCATAGAACGATGGATTACTGTTGTTCCTGCCAAAGACGTACAAGTAGAAATAAATCATATTATTAAGTTGTTAGGAGTAAAAAGCAGAAAAGAAGGCATTGAAGAGGCCGTGCAAGCGATCGGATATGTAATTGTAGAAAAGTACAATATCAGAATAGCATAAAATAAAAAATTAAAAAAAAAATTGTCAGGCATGCTCGCTACAATCTTGTATTCAATATCAAAGAAGAAATCGAGAAGTTTTCCTTGACATGCAAAGAAGATCGCGAAGAAAGGGTTCTGTATTTGAAAACACGGAAATGAGGTCTGTCGCCATTCAAAGCCCTTCTCAGGCCACAGTTTCACTATCTGCTTTGCATCAAGAAAACCGTTATAAAAATCCATTATACTCACGTCTAAGGTACTCCGAGAAGACACTTCAGATTTTAAAACAGAGGTTTTCCTTTCATATTCATATATGAATCTCAGCTTGTGATACATTAAATTGTCCCTTTTTTACCGCCTATACCTTTACTTAAATTGGCAGAGAACTTTAATTTCCAGATGGGCGCCGCAGCAGTCTGCTCTTGTTAATGTATTATTTTATAATTTAAAAGAATATCTTTTATGTTCCTTAAAATACAAATAAGATTATCATTGATCCAAAACCGCAACTTTTCTATACAGCTACAGGAAATCGATTGAATGTATGGACTGAAAGCGGCACGATTATGTTTTTCCTATAGCCACCTTCTCTGAACCCGGAAAGTCTACAGTTTTAAGATTTTGAAGAGACAACCAAGGAATCAATAGGGATTGAAATACTTGGGAAGGCTGGCCATAGAAATCCTGAGGTCCTTTAGTATGAAGGTTTTACATATTGTCACTCGATCTGTTCACTTGACTCTGTCTTTAATTCTCTTTTATTACACAGCGGGGACTAGCTCTGATCTTTGGAGGAAAGTGTGCGTCACCGCTTATAAAGGTGACCCTTACTGAGCTGTCAATCTCTAACCTTCGTCATGCTTTTACACTAGCGAATTACGTCAAGCTACGCAGAGCGGAGTACGCATACTAAGTAGGTACCTTCCAGATGTTTACGCTGTACAAAATGATTTTCTACCTTAAATTTCTTAGTCATACAGTCAAGTTCGGGCAAAACAGAAACAAGGTTGACAATGTAAAAATTATAATTCCTCGAAGAAAAAACAGAAAATTCAGAGAAGAAAGGGCGTACCCAAGGTACCGCCTCCAAGAGAGCTAAGTGCTATTTGTATAAGTCCCCTGATTATATTACCTTAAATTTCTCAGTCATACAGTCAAGTTCGGGCAAACCAGAAACAAGATTGACCATGTAAAAATTATAATTAACCTACTAACATAATTCAAATCATAGTCGAGGAGATACCCTAAGAGAAAATAGTCCTCGAAGACTGCTACATAACGACAGAATAAACAGAAAATTCAGAGAAGAAAGGGCGTATGAAAAGTACTACATGTTTACACCCCAGGTCACCTCTAAGAAAAAGAGGTGTCGAACGTGTTAACATAAGACCGCCAAAAGGAATAAGAAATGATCAACTGGCTTATTATAATTTTTACTGACTGGCTTATGGTAATATATCATTTCCATTTTCAACGTTTAAATAAGTCAAAAAACACCTATAATGATCAACAGGCTTATTATAATTTTTACTGACTGGCTTATGGTAATATATCATTTCCATTTTCAACGTTTAAATAAGTCGAAAAACACCTATAATGAAAATTCTTGCTAGAAAGTCAATTTTGTCTTTTAACAATATTACATTTACAGCTTGTTTTGTGATTAACATTTTTTTTCACAACCACATTATACTTGTGCGTCATTCAAAATTCCATGTCGAAATTTTTGTCCAACCACATTATACTTGTGCGTCATTCAAAATTCCATGTCGAAATTTTTGTCCAATTTACCATGATTAAAAACATTCTAGAGAGTTTCACTCAAAGTGAAAATAGTTACCAATATTAGGAAAATTACATTCTGTTTTATATTTAGTTGACGGAACATGCAAATGCTAAATTTAAAAAAAAGGATGAAGTATATAAGCTATGGCTTGCATCGCAGACAAGCATTCCAGCTGCAGCAGTAAAGACTATCATGTTGCTACCTTGTGTCAGATTACAGTTTTTAGAGGAGATTGATGAAAAGTGTGCAGAAGCCTGGAACTGCTAGCCTCTATGTCATACATGTAACAAGGAATAGTACCACTTTAGTCTTCCCTTGAAGATTTCACTTGGAGCAGCTTATTAAAGAAATGGAAGGAAGAGCTCCTGACTTGCTTGATGCCATGGCCACTGTGACTGTGCCTGTTTCAAAAGAAGAAGAAGTCAAGTGCCTCCAGTGTGTGTGATATGTGGTTAAATGATGAGTACCCAGTGCTGGAAAAAAAAAACTCATGACTATCATCCGTTGTGTTGAACACTCCAATTGTAAGATGCATATCATTTTACTGACTAAAGGCAATTTCTAAAAAATACGACTTGAGCTCAAAGTTGTTACAGAATGAAAGAAATGCCATTTTTACTTCATTCTTTTTAGTGAAGCAAAATCAAAATCTTGAAACAACATCAGCTTAAAAATTTCACAATGTGAACCTTCCATATTTGTCTTTTATCCGAAAAAAAAAATCGCTAGCTTGATTTAGCAAACTGAATCATGTTCAGTGTGAAATCCTTCGATTGAAATACACCATAGCACGCGTGTTGTGCACGCAACAAGAATAGTCCATGGGCCAGAGAAGGTTCTCATTACCTCTCAAGGGTAGAAAATGCGAGTGTTACCTGATGAAAGATTATGTGAAAGACTTATCAAATTCGCTCGATAGCAACCGTGAAAGAGTAACTCTCGCCATTTTCTTGCGTACTCCTTTATTGAAAAAGATGCTGCTTTAACGTGGAAATGAGGCTGACAATAAAACGATTATTTCAAATGACTTCTTCGTTTTTTCTTTAAAGAAGATAAATCAGTATCTTCAACATAAAACATGATTTCAAAATAATTTTCGGCTAAAAGCCACAATTTTACGATTTTATTTAAAAGAAAACTAGTTCATAATATAGATTGAACTCGAAAGGCATCATGAATAATTTCCAAGATGGCAGCATCGCTGCCTGGTAAGTGCGTTGAAGTTCTTGTGTAACCTTGACGATTTATGACGCATTTTGCCCAAAACGTAGAAAGATTAGGCTTCTAAAAGTCAAAAATTATTAACAAAGGAAACAAAAATAAAAGACTAAGTATTATTTTCTGCTCGTTAACTTAAATACTTGCAAACATTCGAAAGCTGGTGATCGAATATTAAGAAGTTATTTTTACATCGCAAAGCTTTGAAAAATTGTTTGAGTTTCTTCGATCACATGTATTGGAAAATCCAAGGCTTATCAGGTGGTTGACCTGAGAGAAGTTGACGTCTTACATGCGATCAATGTACGCTAATGAAATACTCAAATCCACACTGAAAATTTTTGGAGAAAGTTGGAAACAGAATTGGGTGACTTATTGCAATTTGAAGATCTCCTGGATAATAGAAAGCTTTTGTTCTACCCCAAAATCTGTGCATCTCAAATCAAGGAAATTCAGCAAGCTGGCCTGTACTTCCATGATGCACTTCTCCCAAATATTAGTACGATATCATGGCCTCCGAAACATGTTGAGCTATGTGAAAGTGCAGTCAAACTAGAACTAGATGCGTTTCTATACACTCTCTTAACTGGGAACACACATATCCCAGCAGAATATATATTAATTAATATCCCGATCGCCTCCGCGCTTTGTTGATTCTTTTGGCCAGGACATCATTTACGGAGTTACTCCAGGACTACAAAAACTACTCAAGCAAATACTGTTACCGTATGCCAAACAATGTTCAACTTATCCAGATGCCACACCGATGTGGGTATGGGATCGTTCCTTTGCCTGAAACTATCAAGCCATATATCAACACAACACTCGCGTGGGACAATATCGATAGATTGGAGGAAACTCTTTCTGGCGGGGTAGCCAAAAAGCCAATGGCTAGACTGGATTTAACATTTCTGTCCGTAATGAGGTTCAAGTCTCACTGGATGTCATCAGATATCTCCCGAAAATCGATGTACCTGCTACTGAAATGGCTACTCTTCACGAGGTTCTAGTGCAGTCCCTCAAGAAAAAGAATACGCTCAAGTTAAAGAACATCGTCGTCGTCTTTGACTAAACACTGTATGCAAAGGCAAGCGAGAGACAATGGAAACAAAGCGCGAAATTTAAAGATATGGTGATGAAAATGGAAGTATTCCACACAACATGCACCATGTTGTCCATCACTGGCAAGCGCTTCAAAGATACTGGCTTGCAGGACCTGTGTGTAGAGTCTGGTGTGATAGCAGAAGGTTCTGTTGCAGAAGTTCTACAAGGACGCAGGTTAAATAGTTGTGTTAGACTCCACAAACTCGTGCATGAAGCCCCTATGAGACTGGCGTGGCGAGGATTTAGGCCCTGGATAGAAGAGAATTATAAGCAGTCCAAGAGTATCGTTGATGGCTTATTTGGTGAGATTGGTGATTTGTATGATGATATCTGCAAAAGGTTGTTCCAGAAGTATATGACCAGTGCTTGTAGTGTCAATTCTGTCCATCTTTTTGACAAGTACATGGCGTTTCTTCGTTGCGAGTGCGGAGTGCACGAACTATTGACGGAATAACAATGGTTCAGAAGATACGAGGCGACCAAAAAACATTTGCAGAGGTGGCTGATAGAATGATGTCAATAGTTTTGCATGAAGTAACAGAAAACTAGTGTATTGGCGTAGTCTTTGATGTTAAACGAGATAGCTCAGTAAAGAATGCTGAGAGAGATAGAGCAGAGAGGCTCAGAAAGCGGTCATGGATTCAGAAACATCAGGGTAGACAACAAAACATTACAGTGGCGGAAATTCCTTTCCACTTCTAAGAATAAGTTGCTCCTAATTCCTCTCAGAATAGTGCGAAAATGAGATACATAAAGACTCGCTGGAAAGAAAATCTTTGTAACAGCCGAGGATCGATGCTATGAAGGAAGCTAAGGTCTACGCAAGAAGAAGCAAATACTAGAGTGTTACTCCGTGTAGCTATTTTTTTAATCAAGCCTCGTTTCGACAAACGAGTCTCGTTTCGACAAACGAGTCTCGTTTCGACTAACGAGTCTCGTTTCGACTAACGAGTCTCGTTTCGACGAACGAGTCTCGTTTCGACAAACGAGTCCCGAGTCTCTATTCTCGAACAAACGAGTCTCGTTGAAAATCGTTTATCGAGTGACTTATAAATCGTGACGATTTAAAATCGAGTGGTTTCCCAGAAACCGTGAGTGATCCATCATTCCTGCTCGATAAGCAAACGACGTTTGATAATCGAGCTCGATAACTACAAGTCGAGCTCGATTAGTAATCGTACTATTGATCCCATTTTTCGAATAATCTGCAAAAAGAGGATATTTCTCTCTAAGTTTGCAGAAAATTTGAGAACACTAAACGGACGAAGGTCTAGGAAACTAGGCAGTATGTAATATCCTGATTGGAATATCCGTTGCAGAGATTGCAATTATTATGCCAAATAAGCACGCTATCGTATATTGATTGAGTTAGCTCTCGACCAATCAGACTTTTCATAGTAATTCTAATGTATAATTATTGACGTTACTCGCATATCTATACAGGAAAGTGTGAGAACTATGAGTTCACCTGTGGAAATGGAAAGTGTCTCATCAAACATCGTTATTGTAATCGGGTAAATGACTGTGGTGATAATTCAGATGAACAACAGTGCCGTAAGTGTGTTTTTACGAACAATTCTGTCTTTTATTGCAATCACCTTTCCACTGGGCTGATGGCTAACAGTACTTTTATTCAAGTCAGCCTGTACTTACCATGTCAAGATACAAGCAGACAGTCCTTTTCAATCTCTCCCTTTTTTTTTCCCATATCAACGAAATTATAACAGCAACTTTAATATGGACCAAACAGGAAAAATGATTTTTGTTCTTATTGTTGTTACTACTGACTACATAATATGCCTTGGTCCACTTTCCATTTGAGATGTTCTTTGTTTTGTTTTGTTTTGTTTTCCTTTCCCTTTTTTTTTTTTTTTAATTTTGTGTGTGTTTATTTTTAACTGCAATTGCAATGACCAAGTCCTGGTCACTCAATGTTGTATTAATTTGTGACTGTTTTCTTCTTTTCTCAATTTTCAAAACATTTACACGGAAACATTAGCTCCGTGTAAGTATCTTTTGGATATTTCATTAACTTCCTCTCCTTAGAGACCGGTCATTTTACTTGCCATGTAGGGGAAGGGGAAAGGAGAGGGGGTAGGGTGTGGATAATTTTGTTTTTGTCATTTCAAATTCAGTTTTAATTTACAATTTTCATTTTACCTTTCCCGTAGTGGTTTGTCCAAATACCAAAAATCTTTGCAGGTGTTGAGGGTCCCCAGTAGGTTTCCCGGGATCCGGGATTGGGCTTATTTGCAGGTGCGAGATGCGGGATTGTCACTATGAACGGCACATGAGGATCGGCAATTTTGAGGGGCGGGATTCGGGAAACAATAACTTAAACGCACCGAGAACCGGGCCATCCGTTGACGAGAATTTATAAAGAGATTGTTCTACGTCAAAGTCCTAAAAAGCCTGGCTTCCCACGCAGCCGTTTTTATGAGATCGTGTTTCACTTCTTTCCACAAACGCGTTTATAACCTGGCGAGTCCTACGACAATAGAAGAGGAGAGTGCTCACTCAGTTGTGCATTTATTACAAAGATCCACTTCGATCGGTGTTAATTTACGCAAGAAACTTTGAAAATGCAGCCAAAGAAGCCTTAAAGAGGACAACCCAGTGGGTGGTGTATTATTTTTACAAATTCAAAGTCTTTGTATCCTGTACCCGAACTTGCCATGATCCTGTCGGCCACACCGGTATTCAAATGATATCACCTGTACCAATAGCACCATAGAATATGCAGAACATGAAGGACTGGGCGCAAACATTTTGGTGTTGCGGTGTGTCAGATGGCAAAAGCTGGAACTCTCCCGTCGTACCTCGATTAGAGAGAAATCCAGCCAGGTCAACCGCTCAGCTTCGAACTGTCTGACCTCGAGGAGCAGCAAAAAAAAAAAAAAAAAAGGCAGACGAAGAGGAAAATGAGATATTAGAATACGATTCCCCAGCAGTGATAAAGAATCGAATAAGCCATTTCTGGACGACGAGACCAGATGTGATGATGGTCACTCTATCTTTGGAACGAGAGACTCATTATCTCCACAGAAGATTTTTCCCGCTTTGGAGGAAGTATTCGCTTCAACAGCAAAATTGTGTTCAGTTGACTTTTCGTTGATTCCCTTGTTACGGAAGCAATGGGATTGCCGTCACCTTTTTTTTTTTTTGTTTTATGCACTTGTTGACATTTTTATTCGTTTCCTTGATACTGACCTGTCTTTACTTATATGTTTATCCGAGATCGAAGTTAGAACGGAAGGAAATCGTCTCCGTGACTGGCGCAAGTTATTCGTGAAAAACTTTGAAAACTTCTAAAATGAATGGTATCGTTTGGTTGAAAAGAGTTAAACTTACGCCTCGCGGTGAGCAAAGACATCAACAGATCAGTGCTGGTAGAGAAGATCATCACCCATCGTAGAAGGCCCTTTCAAGTTGAGCGAATGGACGAAGAACAAAAATTTATGATCGGGATCAGGATTGGCCGGTATAAACCGTCGGGATTACGGGACTTAAGTCGGGATCGAGCGACTAAAGAACCCTACTGGGGACCCTTGGTGTTTGTTCATGATATGTAAATCAGAATTCGAAGTACTAAAGTTTGACATTAAGCATAACATCAAGTTCATTTTAAAACTGAACTTATTCAAGTGAGATTTTAGCTTTAATTACATGTTTTGCATCAATGCAATAAATACTTTGACCCTTTTAGAGAACTGTAATGTGCATAGCCAGGTTCCCAAAAGAACGAAGGAAAGAAGGGAAGAAGGGGGAGAGGGAGGGGGGAGGGGGGAGGGGGGAGAGGGAGGGGGGAGGGGGAAGTGGAGATGGGATAAATGAAAAACTCAAATTTCAACAGTCCCTTCTTTCATCTCCGTTATTGACGACTGACCCTTCCTACGTTCTCCATGACAAAACCATGTGAAACCCCCAGAATTCTCCCCTCATCCCTCTTTCCCCACAGATGAGTGATGGTGACTGGTCCCTGATGTGTGGTTACCGGTAAACTCGCCCCAAAAAACCCCTATGTGTTCACTTAGTTAATCATTTATTCATTGTTTGTCCTTCATACTTTCCTGTAACTTTTTCGGGACAAAGTCTAATTATTGAAAGAATAAAAAGTAAACCGCTTTACGAAACGCTTGCGCAATACACTAAAATAAACAAACTATGACCTCTCGCGAAGCTTCTAAAAGGTCATACTGTCACGCACTACAATTTTTCGTAACACATTTTTGTTTCCTTTTACATCATTAATTAATAAAATAGTCTTAGAGCATCGAATTGATGTGTTTGATCAGTTTATTTAATCGAGTAATTCATTTTTTGCTCACTTATTATCAATACTTTTATTTTTTTTTTTTAATTTACTCTCCCTGAATTAATTTTCATTATTTTCTTTCTCTATTCATGCACTGCCTTTGTCAAATTAAACAGTCTGTAAGTGATGAACTCAATTTAATGAGGCAACTGAATTAAATAACTTACTTGTTCAGAATTGTTTCTGACTCACTTGTTAGAACAAAGTAATACAACACAAACGTGTATAGTAAGCAGAACACTGTGACTGATATAATATATGTGACCCTCCATGGGATTCGGGGAATAAGATGAACGCACGCACACGGTACGCTCGCACGTTAAAAGAAAAGAACTAGCTTTTAACACGTTAGCAGCGTGTTAGTTACTTGCCTCAGTAACTTCGCAGCCATTGTCTGCTTCGCACGGTAGAAACAAAGGAACGTGGTAAGATCTTGCTCGCAACTTTGCACGAGACAACACAGTAACCGTGCCAATTTTAGAACACGCCTCTTAAAAGTTAACGTTGCTTTTTTTCTACCTGGAGCCAGAAATGTGTTGCTAAAGGATTCACAAAGATTCGTCACTGAGCTTATTCACCCTTTAACTCACAGATGTTATTAACATGAAACTTCTCCCTATAATACCCATACATTATTCAGCAAACAGGTAATGAGAATATTCGAGCTTATCAGGTAGAAGCGGCTATCTTGATCTAGCACCACGTTCTCATAACTAATTTACAAGGAAATGCGTAGCAGCTACAGGGGAGAATTAACAATAAGATCTTGGGAGTTATAGGGTTAACTGTGGGAAGCGATAAGGATTTATATTTTACAAGGTAAGAATTAAGTTTTAAAAAAGTAACTCATGTGTTCAAACTGAGCTCCTCCGGACCTTGTGAAACACGTCGTGCTCACTGAATTCCTTGTGAAAATTCTGAGGGAAAGAGCCATGATTTGCCGGGAATGTTTCATCTTTTATTACAACTTTCGGATAGAACAGAAGATCTTCTGCATTTCCGCTTATATTCTCTAAGTAATGTACTTTACAAATACCATTCTCACAATTAAGAAGCTGACAAACACAAGTAACAAAGTGAGCTGGGTTGTACAAGATAGGCTAGCGTGTTAAGGAAACAGAGGAACTTAGCGTGTTAAGAAAAAAAAATCTAGCGTGTTATAGAAACAAAGCCCTACAGTGTTAGCCAGATATGAACAATGCCTACGGACACACTTTCCAAAATCAATTGTTTTTGTGCGCATATCTGCACGGTAAGCTTGTCATACCTTTAGCGTGCGAGCGTGTTATAACGTGCCGTGTGCGTGCTTTCACCTTATTCTCTGAAACCCCGTGGAGGGTCACATATGGGATGAGAGTTTGACTTTCTAATATCAGTCGTTCTATCATATCTATATACAATAGCATCATTGAAGAACGAGGGCCAGTTTTCAGTCTGTAGTGATGATCAGTAGGAAGCTTCTTAATACTACTTTGATTTACTGAATTTTGAACCGATCAAGTGTTTTAACGCCTGAACTCTACTTATCCAAATCTTTTTCTCTGCTTTCTATGTCAACCATGATGGATGAAATAATCACATCAGGTGGTAAGTGAAAACGTAAAAATAACTGTTTGTAGAATCATAATGATACATCGAGTCCTCCTTGGTATTTACTATGTTTTCTACGTTGTTCTCTCTCTCTAAGCTAGGATTCTGACAGACAATTTTTGGACGGGAAACTCATGTTGTTTTCGTCCTTTTACTTTTTGTTGATAACGATGACTGTTAACAGGAAGTACTCATCGATTAAAGAATTGGATGCATATGCAAATTTACTTATGTAGGAAGGTGATAAACTCTAAGTTATTGATTCAATTTCGTAACTTGGAATAGAATAGAATAGATTGTCTGATCTTGAAAATACGTTAGCGAGGTGACCATCAGTTCGGTATCATTAAGTAGTTTTGAGAGAAGGATTTAAATTTGCAGCCAAATGCAAATCAACTTTAGATATAGCCTCGCTTGAATGCGCCCCTCTAAAGGCATTGGTTTCGTGAAACTAACATATTGAAACAAGTGTCAACGAGATTTTCTGATGAAACGATTTGTTATTAAACTCTAGAATTCGTAGATGTTTGAATTACAAGTGAGGGTTAATGTTGGGTTAGGGGAGGGGTAGGTGGGCAGTTGCCCAGATGCTGATATTGATCCAATCATTTCTTAGGCACGAACTCTTTCAACAGAAAACAAGAATGGCAACCGAGCGCCATGTTCATTTAAACACTGAATAGAAATGATCGTGTGTTAAAGTTTATGATGAGATTATGACGGTTATTATTATGATTATCATTCCTGGATAACTATGAAGTTTACTTACTTGAACACATGCTGAAGTAACATGACGTCAGTTAAGATGACTTAACACGCCAACCCTACATGATTATCGCTGGTCACCATTATTTTATTTCTTTGATCTGTCCGTCAAAGTTCTCGTCTTAGAACCAGTTTCATGGCTGGCAGTGAAAAACATAGGTAGCTTACATCGTGCGGTAGATTTGTCTGTTTTGTGTATTGCGATAACCGGTGAAATTTGACGTAATCGCTGCTCTTAAGTCCACGAACAGTCACAAATATGTTATTCATCGATCATACGTAAATTTCTGACATATAAAAGTATCATCATCGATTGCTATAGGTCAATTGGTTTTCATAATAACCATTCGCGAACTTAACAGAACTGGAAAACTGATTTATTCGCTGTAAAAACCCCGTTTACAATTCACAGTGGAGTAAAACAGTCACGTTAAAGTCGCGCACCGGAAAAAAGCTAAAGTTAGCAATTGCTATCAATTGATTGAATCAAATTGGTTTCCGTAATAACCAGTCGGGAATGATTTATTCGCTGTCGGTGACCATTGACAAACTTCAATGAACGCCTCAGAACCACTGTTGTGGAATATTTTGTAAGGAGCAGAAAAGAATGCAGGGTCGAGGTTGATTTGATGTAAATTATCTCGGAAAATTCTCACTGCTTTGTTGCAACTTTAAACAAGTTCATTGAAACAACATAATGTCCGTATGTAGAAGATAAATATACATGTCTAAATATCGCGTGACATGGCTCGTTTATTTAGTATTATCATTGATTTTATTATCATTTTTTCTATCATAATCATTAGAATTATTAATTTTTATCACAGTTATTATTGTCTTTTTTCGTGATCGAGGATAGTATCGTACGTTGATGCAAAAAATAATTTCGGTATGTCAAGAAAATTAAAGTTTGTTAGGCAACAATATGTTTTAGTAAACAAGTTATATGTACATGTTAGGCATCAATGTTTGAAGTTTAAGGTGGACTAGTTTTGTAAATAATCCTCTTTATGTAAGTTATGTCATTAGGTATGTTATTAACTTTTTAATGTGTTTTTGATTGCCGTTCATTGATCTCTAGCCCAATAATCTAAAATAAAGGGGAATGTTTCAATGCCTGAAACAATTTCTTAGGTGATGAACTTAACCAAGTTTCATTAATTTGTATTTGACATAATTTTCTATTTTTTTTCCCCCTTTGCTGCTCCATACAGGATGTGAGTACTGTTTTAATAATCTAATCGAGTTGGAAAAATATTGAATAATTACAATTTTCAAATCAATTTAGTTCATTTCCTCATCATTATCTATTTATCCTTTTATTGTCTTTCCAATTGTTCCTCATTACCTTCCTGACCCTGTTACAATCAGGCTGTAAGTAACCATTATTTTTTATTATCCATCTTGGGTATTTTAGCTTAGATTGTTTATAAAAGT
This sequence comes from Pocillopora damicornis, assembly GCF_964200805.1. NCBI lineage: Eukaryota > Metazoa > Cnidaria > Anthozoa > Scleractinia > Pocilloporidae > Pocillopora > Pocillopora damicornis. The sequence continues at coordinate 11,170,814 of NC_142674.1, read as the reverse complement.
TGACTTGGACAATGTTATTACCAGTTATTTTTTTAATCGAAGTATTTGATTCGATTTAATCTCAGATCCTGATCACACACAATTAAGACAGGTTATGGTGCAGAAGATCATCTGTTGGAAAATGAAATGATTTGACCAATTAAAGAACGGTTTTTTTTTCCATAATGCGTGCGTAGCACCATTCGGTTGTGACTTTTACAGATTTCTTGGAGACTAAGTCAATATTTCGCATTATTTTTTTTTAGAGGGCACGGTAACGAATCCTGCAATCTAATTGGTTCTTTACCCGGTCAGTATTTTCCTACCTCTGCCCACAGGCCACGGTAACGCTTTCGTGAGTCGCCGAGTACATCCCAACTTTTGTTGCCATTTTTCATAAATATATTTCGTTTTTGCGGCTGGGCAGTACTTTTAAGCAAACGCGTCGGTCACTACCTCAAGCCGATAAATACTCATGAATCCTCTCTTTTCTCTCTCTCAAATCAATTTGGTTTACAGAAAAATATTGGTTTCAGAACGAATTTTTATAAGTCATAGTGTCAGTACGGTGGTTGACAAGGGTCTAAAATCCGTCTGCAATTGATTTTAATCGTTCACAAAAAGTATCTAGAAAGTTAAAACGTGAGGTATTTGGTTACAGTCAGACTAAACGATGGAACTTTCATTCATTTAATGTCTGAATTTTTTCAAACAATTTGTGCGTAGTGAAAGAGCGCGTGAGTCTTTCCAAGTCCGTTGAATTTGGACATTTGTACCGTAAATTACACAACAGAAACTGAAGGAATTCAATGAGAGAAGGCCGCATTAAATCCCCTTGTGTCTCGTTGGAGTGTATCATTCAAATTTAGTTTTTGTGGAGGAAAGACCAATTTACACACGCCATTGCAGCAAACAAACGAGCAGACTCACACAACTTCAAAATAATAAATATTTACTTACAATTACTTTCCTCGCCGTTTGCCTACTGAACAGAGGTAAATCTTCGCACATGAATTAATCGTCGGTGAGAGTGAATAATACTTTCCGTTCGATCATCGACTGTTTTTGAAGAAAATATTGTCGTGACAGTCCTTGCCAAACTAGTTTCGTTGTTTTTTAAAAGTGTACATGCGCTCTTTTTTTCTCTTACGCACTCTCCAATTGACAGGTGTCAGATTGTGACAGATACTTGTAAAAATAATGTTTCAAAGTTTGTTTGGAAGCCTTTTAAATCACCTTTATCGTTACGCAAATGAAAATGTTTCGGTGAAGCAATTTGCATGACCTCTATTTTAACTAACCTTTATTCGCCTAAAAATTGTTCAGTTTATCTTGCCGTAAAGATAAACCCTCTCAGCCCTAAATCATCCGGGTTCTTTCGGAAAGAATTTCCTTAAGTTTAAGAAATATATATATACATACATATGTTATTTATCGACCAAGGGTCGGTCCGTATGGTGAAAAACTGTGACCTATGGCCTCGGGCAGCATTTTCAACACCTCAGAAGTCATTTTCAACACCTCGGTCACAGTTTTTCACCATACGGACCGACCCTTAGCCGACAAATAACATATATTTATTCAGGTTACAATCAAACTCATTAGGGCGTTATAACTTATTCATTTTAGAGCGTTTGTTTGGTTGTTACTGTTTAATCTCAACCCACTTGAATTTACCAAGGCCTCTGAATCGTATTTTCTTCCATTTCAATTCGTATATATCTGGTATAACACCATTACTCCGTTCCTTTCTTCTGATCACATAGGGTCAGGCTGAAGAATATTGCGCATGATGCTTGATATTTTTTTGTTAATCCATGAAAGACCCCCTATTAATTTAGTTCTGAAAGCTCCTGTGCTAACGAAATAAGCCACAATGTATTTTAAGGAATTAACTAATAAACAACGCGGGATGTTGGGAGAACACGCCGGCCAGATGAACGAAGACTGCAATTAATTTACAGCTGAATAAAAGTAACGGCAGTGAAATTGTGCAGAAATTGTAAAGAAAACTAACGGGACACAGCCATATGCAAGCTAAGGACACAAACAATAACGTCCAGTGATGAATATTTCAATTTGGTCATCGAAAACGCGATCTTTGCCGCAAGAATTTTCCTACAAATGCGATTGCGATCTGATAATTTTTACGGAAAAACTTCAAGGTTTGCAAGGCTAAGAAGCAGTTTTTTATATATTACCCGAAGCTTTCTCAGTGAATAAAGGTCGTTGGTAGAATTTTAACTTGTGAAATAAATTCCTCAGAGAGGAGTTAACTTACTTAACTCCCATAACTAAAGTGGAAAATAAAAAGACAATGACATCGATCGAGTCGTGAGCACTGAATCAAATTCCATCCTGGTTTCGTTCTCTTTTTTTTTTTTTTTTTTTAACACACGGTACACTATTTTACCATAAGCGAATTTGTGTCTATTGCCTCAGCTTACATTAAAGCTTTCCTCGAGTCCTCGTTAAAATTAACAGAAAGTGCTTAAAACACTTAGACTTGGCAAAACTATAAAATGAAACCTGAAATAGCGGACAACAAACGGAATTACTATAAAATCTTGAGTGCACATGCACTTTTGCGAGTAGTTTTTGTTCTTATGCAAAAAGTCCGATTAGTTTGTTGTTAAAATTTTCTTGAAGCAAAAACATGCCAACTTCTCCTTCTCTATGAGCAGGTTAGAGAATTCTAGTCGAGAACCACGCAGCGGAAATTAGGGCATAAAAAGGGAGCAGCCAGTTGGTAAACTGCATTTTAAATAAATAATTGATAAGTTTCAATTAATAAAATCTTTCTCATTATTAAAATCCGCGAGTTCGCCCCTTGAGGCGCCATTCTATAGGAAAGGAAGATGATTTAGTTTTCAATGGGTACACAGGCAAATATACAATAGTTTTTTGACCAATCAAAGCGCGCTTTTTGTATCAGTTAAGCTTTGACATAGTTTCCTTAAAGTAGGAAGAACTGTCTGCCTCATTCAATCATTACTTAAATGAAAGTACCAAGTGTCTTTCAAGAGCCAAATGAACTTTAATTCGACTAGGTTTGGACTTGTGCACCATAACTTAAATGTAGTAGTTTTTGTTGTTGTTTTTTTTTTTTCAATTTTGTTTAATTTTTTTTCAACTGTACTCAATATTTTGATATAGAGGTTTGTCACAGCACTTTTCAAGTGGCAAATTAGGAAGCCCGGTTGTAGCCCAATCAGATCAGATCAGCAGAACGCGCAAACCGTAACTTCCTTGGCCTCCTTACCGAGAGTAAAATTAGTTATGATTTCCCCAATAATATCGCTAACTAAGAGTGATCGGAACACATGTTACTTTCTTTCTTTCTTTTATCACCCATCATGATAACAACCAAACAATTGTGTTCTCTGCGTAGTTTTCTAATTTTTTTTCACGGAATCAATCAAAAATAATATTTGTGAAATAAAGTGGTTGAGAGTAATCTACTTTAATCAAAAGGGAACAAACAAACCCTAAATGGCCTCCTTTGCAAGAGTAACATGGTCAAAACTTTCCAGTCTACCATTCTTGAGTGATGGTGCGCTTATAAGTGCTGTTTTCTTTCTTTTTTAACACACCTGCTGGTAACAAACAAACTCGTTAGGGTGTAAGTACTTGCATACTTTGCTACGTATCTATTTGCAGAATTTGTTTTAATAAAACGACATACATATAGGTCATTAACGTTGAAGTTGTGAGAAAATAGATCGCGATTGAGTTTTTTTCACGTAATCAATCCAAAGTGATATTTGTGAGATAAAATGGTTGAGAGTAATCTAATTTAATCAAAAGGGAACGAACAAACCCTAACTGGCCTCCTTTCCAAGAGTAACATGGTCAAAACTCTCCAGTCTACCATTCTTGAGTGATGGTGCGCTTATAAGTGTTGTTTTCTTTCTTTTTTAACACACCTGCTGGTAACAAACAAACTCGTTAGGGAGTAAGTACTTACATACTTTACTACGTATCTATTTGCAAAATTTGTTTTAATAAAACGACATACATATAGGTCATTAACGTTGAAGTTGTGAGAAAATAGATCACGATTGAGTTTTTTTCACGTAATCAGTCCAAAGTAATATTTGTGATATAAAGTGGTTGAGAGTAATCTTATTTAATCAAAAGGGAACGAACAAACCCTAACTGGCCTCCTTTCCAAGAGTAACATGATTAAAAACTTCCAGTCTACCATTCTTGAGTGATGGTGCGCTTATAAGTGTTGTTTTCTTTCTTTTTTAACACACCTGCTGGTAACAAACAAACTCGTTAGGGAGTAAGTACTTACATACTTTGCTACGTATCTATTTGCAAAATTTGTTTAATACTGACGACATACATATAGGTCATTAACGTTGAAGTTGTGAGAAAATAGATCGCGATTGAGTTTTTTTCACGTAATCAGTCCAAAGTAATATTTGTGAGATAAAGTGGTTGAGAGTAATCTAATTTAATCAAAAGGGAACGAACAAACCCTAACTGGCCTCCTTTCCAAGAGTAACATGATTAAAAACTTCCAGTCTACCATTCTTGAGTGATGGTGCGCTAATAAGTGTTGTTTTCTTTCTTTTTTAACATATCTGCTGATAACAAACAAACTCGTTAGAGGGTAAGTACTTACATACTTTGCTACGTATCTATTTGCAAAATTTGTTTTAATAAAACGACATACATATAGGTCATTAACGTTGAAGTTGTGAGAAAATAGATCGCAATTGAGTTTTTTTCACGTATTTAGTCCAAAGTAACATTTGTGAGATAAAGTGATTGAGAGTAATCTAATTTAATCAAAAGGGAACAGACAAATCCTAACTGGCCTACTTTCCAACAGTGACATGATTAAAAATTTCCAGTCTACCATTCTTGAGTGATGGTAATAATAATAATAATAATAATAATAATAATAATAAACTTTATTTACGTGTCAAATAAGATAGCAGTTTCCCACTAAGTAAGGACACCTAAACTAAACTAATCTAATCTATATAAAACTATGCATTAAAAATTTATTGGAATATGATAAAAGAGCTCTTCCCATATAAAACTACCCTACCCCGAAATAGTAGACCCCATGTTTATAATACCCTACCCTGTATAATAAGATAATAACCTTAATATAATGAGATAATAAGATAATAATAATTACAATAATATGATCTTGATAATATTTAAAATATTTAAGATTTACATAAAATACAGTTCTTGCAATTATTCGAAGAGATTAAACTTTGTATATCTACTTTATGTAAAGCGTTTTTAAATTCTTGCAGCGTTCTTAGTGCTCTTATTTTTCCATCTAGCTTAGACCAGATTACTGGACCTAAGTACCTAAGAGAGTGCTTACCATAGCGCGTAGTACTAAATCTAGGGATAATGAAATCATTGTTTCTTAAATTATATTTGTTGTTATTAATAACAAACAGGTTCTTGATATTATTAGGGCACAGATCATTTTTAACTTTAAACATTAACACAGCTATGTCATGTAATCGCCTATTACGTAAGGTTTTTAAATTAGCCCTCTTAAGGAGGTCGCTATATGATGATATGCTATCACAATAAACAGCTCTAAGGGCTCGTTCTTGTACCCTCTCTAATTTTCTAGAATCACTAGCTTTGCAACAATTCCATACAATACTACAGTAAGTTAAATAAGGCAGAATAGCAGCTTTAAATAGTTGTAATTTTGCCTTGGCTGGGATTAACTTCCTTAATCTATTAATTACACCCACCCTTTAACTGCTTTTTTTACAGATGTTACTTATGTGATCAGAAAAATTTAAATTATCATCAATATGGTGTGCTTATAAGTGTTGTTTTCTTTCTTTTTTAACACACCTGCTGGTAACAAACAAACTTGTTAGGGAGTAAGTACTTACATACTTTGCTACGTATCTATTTGCAAAATTTGTTTTAATAAAACGACATACATATAGGTCATTAACGTTGAAGTTGTGAGAAAATAGATCGCGATTGAGTTTTTTTCACGTAATCAATCCAAAGTGATATTTGTGAGATAAAATGGTTGAGAGTAATCTAATTTAATCAGAAGGGAACGAACAAACCCTAACTGGCCTCCTTTCCAAGAGTAACATGATTAAAAATTTCCAGTCTACTATTCTTGAGTGATGGTGCGCTTATAAGTGTTGTTTTCTTTCTTTTTTAACACACCTGCTGGTAACAAACAAACTCGTTAGGGAGTAAGTACTTACATACTTTGCTACGTATCTATTTGCAAAATTTGTTTTAATAAAACGACATACATATAGGTCATTAACGTTGAAGTTGTGAGAAAATAGATCGCGATTGAGTTTTTTTCACGTAATCAGTCCAAAGTAATATTTGTGAGATAAAGTGGTTGAGAGTAATCTAATTTAATCAAAAGGGAACGAACAAACCCTAAATGGCCTCCTATCCAAGAGTAACATGATTAAAAATTTCCAGTCTACCATTCTTGAGTGTTGGTGCGCTTATAAGTGTTGTTTTCTTTCTTTTTTAACACACCTGCTGGTAACAAACAAACTCGTTAGAGGGTAAGTACTTACATACTTTGCTACGTATCTATTTGCAAAATTTGTTTTAATAAAACGACATACATATAGGTCATTAACGTTGAAGTTGTGAGGAAATAGATCACGATTGAGTTTTTTTCACGTAATCAATCCATAGTAACATTTGTGAGATAAAGTGGTTGAGAGTAATCTAATTTAATCAAAAGGGAACGAACAAACCCTAACTGGCCTCCTTTCCAAGAGTAACATGATTAAAAATTTCCAGTCTACCATTCTTGAGTGATGGTGCGCTTATAAGTGTTGTTTTCTTTCTTTTTTAACACACCTGCTGGTAACAAACAAACTCGTTAGGGTGTAAGTACTTACATACTTTGCTACGTATCTATTTGCAAAATTTGTTTTATTGAAACGACATACATATAGGTCATTAACGTTGAAGTTGTGAGAAAATAGATCGTGATTGAGTTTTTTTCACGTAATCAGTCCAAAGTAATATTTGTGAGATAAAAGTGGTTGAGAGTAATCTAATTTAATCAAAAGGGAACGAACAAACCCTAACTGGCCTCCTTTCCAAGAGTAACGTGATTAAAAATTTCCAGTCTACTATTCTTGAGTGATGGTGCGCTTATAAGTGTTGTTTTCTTTCTTTTTTAACACACCTGCTGGTAACAAACAAACTCGTTAGACCGTAAGTACTTACATACTTTGCTACGTATCTATTTGCAGAATTTGTTTTATTAAACGACATACATATAGGTCATTAACATTGAAGTTGTGAGAAAATAGATCACGATTGAGTTTTTTTTCACGTAATCAGTCCAAAGTGATACTTGTGAGATAAAGTGGTTGAGAGTAATCTAATTTAATCAAAAGGGAACTAACAAACCCTAACTGGCCTCCTTTCCAAGAGTAACATGATTAAAAATATTCAGTCTACCATTCTTGAGTGATGGTGCGCTTATAAATGTTGTTTTCTTTCTTTTTTAACACACCTGCTGGTAACAAACAAACTCGTTAGCCTTTAAGTACTTACCATTCAACTTACCATTCTTGAGTGATGGTGTTGTTTTTATTTCAACGTTCCTGGCCTCCTTTCCAATATAAACATGATTACTTTTTTTATTATCTTATTGATTGTTATCATCCTTTTATCACACATGATGGTAACAAATTAACTCATCAGGTGGTATTTTGCTTCGTATTTATTTCCATAATTTTCCAGAAGAAAAGCAAATCGAAGTATGATCTTGTACATTTAGAAGACAGATAACGATTAATTAATTTATTTATTAGTTTGTTTGTTTACTACACTTTATGATAAACTGAAGAGAATTGTTTGACCGCTGTATTTTACCATAGTATCAAAATAATATGGATTCTTTTGTGTGTTATTAAACTATGGATCAGCAGACCGTGGAACCTCCGAAACCTCCGGAACCTGCAGAACCTGCGGAACCTCCGAAACCCATATGTTTTCTTAAAAGAAAAATCATCAGCTGAAAGAAAACTAAAATGACCTGAACGCTGTCGGAAAGTTCGTTTTGGGGTATAAAAAAGAAAACTTTAAAAGATAAATATTTTTTAATTGTGCTGGACCTTCAACTTAAATTGTGACGACATTTACAGTACTAGTACAAGGGTGTGTAATGTCATCAGGAGTGATCAGCAGTCACCTACCTGAGCTCTAACGGTTTTGTACCGCCATATCCGAATATCGCATCATCTGAAGGCTCTCAGCAAACCTTTAGGCTGGAATTCATTGTCCATTGCGCATGAAAAATTATTCCTTACTCAAAAATAGTCCAGAACTTTTTAAGGTTGAGAGTGCGACTGTTTATTGCCATGCAAATCCCTATATCTCACTCATTGCGCAACGTGAACATATTTGTATATTCACAAATGCTCACTTATGAGTTTGGGTTTCCTGTGTTGGAAGTCAAGGTAGATAAAAAAAATCATATTTCTCTTTTAACGTCACCTTCTTTATACCCGAAATCGAAATCTCGAACAGTATTCAGGTATTTTTAGTTTTAATTTCATTTCCTTACTATTTTTATGTACAAAAAAGTGATGGTTCCATAGGTTCCGTTGGTTCCGCAGGTTCCAAAGGTTCCACCAGTTCTATTGGTTCTGAAGTGTAGCAAATCTCTTTCGTTTCCAAATTTCATGAAACAATTTTCCTCTTCCTCTCCTTCCTCTGTATTTTTTGTATTCACGCACAGCGCGCAGTATTTCAAAAATTAGCCAATCATGTCAAAGAACTCTAACCTTGACATTGGAAAAATGACATTTTTCGCGTACTTTTTATTCTATTTTATTCAATTAAATCAGATTCGAGCTTAGCACCTTCACCGAGAATAAGGATCAATTAATCCCACGCTCTTATCCTTATTAGGAGAACATTGAAAAACAAACAAACAAACAAACAAACAAAAACCAAAGGCAGACCAAATTGGAAAAGAAAACTGTAACTTAGCTTTCCTGGCCATTCTTTCTTTCTTGTCTGGTCTTTCTTTCTTGTCTGAAAATGAAGATTAACGATATCCACGCTAACATCCTTTAGGAAAAGTGCACTAATTAATCTTGTTTACTTCCTTTTATCACTCCGGATGGTAACAAACAAACCTATCAGAATGTAAGTACCCAATTGTTTTAATAACTTAATTTCGATAAAGATTATCCATTAAAAAAGTAACAAAAAGGCGGAACAGAAAGTGAATAGGATTACGTTGGACGCTAGTCACATCATTCTTGGGCAGTTGAATACTGTCGCAATAGCGTGGAATTTCTCGAAAGAAATGTTCTACCTGTATTTTAAAAGATTTTTAGTAACATGTGCACACAGCCGTCGTTCCAAGTCGTTGCGCTGGCAGTGCCCGTGGGCAATCTGAAGCCCTTGGTTCTGATTGGTTACCCGAGCGGGCAAGATAGGCCCATCTTGCTCCCTTGGGATTGCCCGACTAATAAAGCTCGTAAATTTTTAGACAATGTTGGTGATGGAGTCGCAAAAAGTGGCAGAACGAAATCAACAAAGGAAGTAAAAACGGCTGTAGTTTGTTTATTGTGCTGCAAACACAGTTGGCTTCCTTTCCCACCTCTCGAAATCAACGAGTTATTCTTGATTTTTAGTAGACCCAAAGTTATCACAAAAAAAAATGTGGAGCCATTTGAGCATGGGTGCACTGGATAAGTTTCGAATTATTTTTGTATCCCTATGTCTGGTAACAAACAAACTTATCATTCTAAACGTACCCATTTATTGTGCTATTTATTTTTATAACTTCTTGGTCTACTTGGTATTTCTGTAAGCTGAGCCCATCCAGCTAAACTTATCTTAACTTTGGGTTGTATTTTTTTAAATTTAAAATTGAATTTCATTGACTATTCGTTCAGTTTATAACTTGACACATTACATTCGGTCAAGCTAAAGAATGTTATATGACATACCAATGGCATATTACATAGGTTTAACTATATCACAATAATGTTCCACTGATAAGTCGTTGAGCTATGTCATGATTAATAGATGCTCTATATCACCCAAATTTGCATCAGTACTGAATAAGTTGCAAAAGTTATTTGAATCAATTACGGTACTGGCAGCCTTACTGGAGCAACACAGAGAGTTGGTAAAATGCGGAGACTTAAGCAACTCTAAGAAGAGACTGTGTAGTTCTATATTGAACGCTAGAATCGAATTAGATGATGATCAAAACGTCCATATGTTGAAAATTGGATAAAAGGGCAATGTGCTTTAACAGTCGATTTTCTTTTTCAACACTTATAACAAATCTTTGTTTTTCTTTTTCTTTTACCGGCATTTTTCAAAATCAATCGATCTCCAGGCTGTAAGTAACATTCAATGTATTTAGTTACACATATGGCAGAAATTTTATGTATTTACAGGCCAAAATGTGTTTTGAATTGAGCTATAACTTTAAAATCGTTAATTTCTTACTTCTTTTAACTTTTTTTTCCTCATTTGTTACCGGATAAATCAGATGGTAAGTTTTTACTTTCATTATCCAAACGAGCTTTTATCGATAGCTCTTTTTACTCATTTACTCAGGCGCTCAAGGTTGGTGTCGGCTCAGTTCCAAATCGCCGTCAGAGCTCATAAGCATATGCGTAGGGCAAGCTTTTCATATATTTCACATAGAGGCTTAAAGAGCTAGTCATAAGCCATGTGAAAATGCTTTCTTAGATAGCTAGCAGTGCCCATGGGTGAGATGGAATCCTGTCAGTTGACAATGGAATCATAAAATAAAGAGCGATAGTGACCAGTCAAAACCAAGAAAACTTAATCGAGCACGCGCCATTATTGTTGGCATTCTTGATTCTTGTTGAAGTGAATACATTTTCTTTAAAATAAATACTTTATTGACCAAGCTTGTTCAGTAATGATGGATGGATATTAACCTAGTTCTTGGCCTTATAAGCCCTGATGTCCTCCCACTAGGTCAATAAAACATGTGTGGAGTGGATAACATTTTTGCGTGCCTTACAACTGCCTCTCATTTTCTCCATGTAATCCATATGTTAAATAGACTATACTTAAGGTCCATTCGTTGTTCGCCAGGAGGAGTTTACACTTGCTTAAAAATAAATTTTTCGGAGAAGGTGGGGGGGGGGGGGTAAATTTTGAAAAAGAAAAAGATTGAATCATAAAATCGTTCTCTAAAGTAACAGCAACGATTTACGAATCGTTGTGCTCTTCTTTGCATATTATCATTAATGTCTTTAATACCATATCTGGTAAAATAATTAAGCAAGCAGTAGTATCAACAGTAATGTTAAGCGAAAATTAACATTTTTTCCTTTGATCTTTGTTTCTCTAAAAAATCTGCGATGGATTAAAGAGCGTAAGTATTTTATCTTCTTTTTCATGTAGTCTTGCCCTATTTTGAGTATTTCTGTCAGAAAGTCCAGCTCATTACTCGCCCACCAGCCTTCTCCTACGGCCTTCCATGCCTGGTGTGGGAGTGGAATGGTTTAAGGTGTAGAGGAAAATTCGGTTGATCTTTATCACAATTTCTTTTAGCTGTATACACCTTAGCTTTGTCTTTTTATCTATGTTTGCCAACGCCTTATGGGCGGTAATTTCCCTGCACGCGGTGAAGATATCATATTTTTGATCCCCTTACTGCGCTTATGAATTCAGCTGGCTTGCTTCTGTCAGTTGTTCCCGGCTCAAAAGGGACAAAATGAATGATCTTATTAAACTTCTGTACGCCTGTCTGTGACTCCATCGCACAGCAATCACCACGATAAACAATAATGTTGAATGTGCAGCCTTCAAGCTTGTCAGTTTGTAGAGAAAAAAATAAAATGTTGAGTTTATCGGCGCAATAAACCACTCAGTATGTTGGGAGAACACGACAATAGTTTATAAACCATAAGCCAGAGAAAAATAACAAATTATTTCAAAGTTTTGACGTAAGAGAAAAAAAATAAAATATTAAGATACATTCTTGTTACATTGTAAGTAAGAACTGTGTCTTAAGAGTTAATGGTAGTTTGTGTGTTAATCCATTCGCTTTTTTTCTCTTTTCAATTTTCTTTTAATCTGTTGCACTGATCCACATTTGACAAATCAGGGAGTAAGTAACGTTTTCTTTGCATAATAGCGATCAAATCACACTTTCTATTGGTTAATCGGCCTATTAAACCACTTAGTATGTTGGGAAAACACGAGAGTAGTTTGTAAACCATAAGCCAGAGAAAAGTAACAAATCATTTCAACGTTTTGACTTAAGAGAAAAAATTAAAATGTTAAGTTACATTCTTCTTGCGTTGTAAATGAGAACTGTGTCTTATGAGTTAATGGTAGTTTGTGTGTTAATCCATTTTCTTTTTTTCTCTTTTCAATTTTCTTTTAATCTGCTGCACTGACCCACATTTGACAAATCAGCATGTAAGTAACGTTTTCTTTGCTCAATAGCGATCAAACCACACTTTCTATCGGTTAATCGGCGTATTAAACCACTTAGTTTGTTGGAGAACACGACAGCAGTTTGTAAACCATAAGCCAGAGAAAAGTAACAAATCATTTCAACGTTTTGACGTAAGAGAAAAAATTAAAATGTTAAGTTACATTCTTCTGCGTTGTAAATGAGAACTGTGTCTTATGAGTTAATGGTAGTTTGTGTGTTAATCCTTTTGTTTTTTATCTTTTTTCAATTTTCTTTTAATCTGTTGCACTGACCCACATTTGACAAATCAGTGAGTAAGTAACGTTTTCTTTGCATAATAGCGATCAAACCACACTTTCTATCGGTTAATCGGCGTATTAAACCACTTAGTTTGTTGGAGAACACGACAGCAGTTTGTAAACCATAAGCCAGAGAAAAGTAACAAATCATTTCAACGTTTTGACGTAAGAGAAAAAATTAAAATGTTAAGTTACATTCTTCTTGCGTTGTAAATGAGAACTGTTTCTAATGAGTTAAAGGTAGTTTGTGTGTTGATCCATTTGCTTTTTTTCTCTTTTTAATTTTCTTTTAAACTGTTGCACTGACCCACATTTGGCAAATCAGCACGTAAGTAACGTTTTCTTTGCTTAATAGCGATCAAACCACACTTTCTATCGGTTAATTGGCGTATTTAACCACTTAGTATGTTGGGAGAACACGACAGTAGTTTGTAAACCATAAGCCAGAGAAAAGTAACAAATCATTTCAACGTTTTGACGTAAGAGAAAAAATTAAAATGTTAAGTTACATTCTTCTTGCGTTGTAAATGAGAACTGTGTCTTATGAGTTAATGGTAGTTTGTGTGTTAATCCATTTTCTTTTTTTCTCTTTTCAATTTTCTTTTAATCTGTTGCGCTGACCCACATTTGACAAATCAGCATGTAAGTAACGTTTTCTTTGCATAATAGCGATCAAACCACACTTTCTATCAGTTGATCGGCGTATTAAACCACTTAGTTTGTTGGAGAACGCGACAGCAGTTTGTAAACCATAAGCCAGAGAAAAGTAACAAATCATTTCAACGTTTTGACGAAAGACAAAAAATTAAAATGTTAAGTTACATTCTTCTTGCGTTGTAAATGAGAACTGTGTCTTATGAGTTAATGGTAGTTTGTGTGCTAATCCATTCGCTTTTTTTCTCTTTTCAATTTTCTTTTAATCTGTTGCACTGACCCACATTTGACAAATCAGTGAGTAAGTAACGTTTTCTTTGCATAATAGCGATCAAACCACACTTTCTATCGGTTAATCAGCGTATTAAACCACTTAGTTTGTTGGAGAACACGACAGCAGTTTGTAAACCATAAGCCAGAGAAAAGTAACAAATCATTTCAACGTTTTGACGTAAGAGAAAAAATTAAAATGTTAAGTTACATTCTTCTTCCGTTGTAAATGAGAACTGTGTCTTATGAGTTAATGGTAGTTTGTGTGTTAATCCATTCGCTTTTTTTCTCTTTTCAATTTTCTTTTAATCTGTTGCACTGACCCACATTTGACAAATCAGCATGTAAGTAACGTTTTCTCTGCATAATAGCGATCAAACCACACTTTCTATCGGTTAATCGGCGTATTAAACCACTTAGTTTGTTGGAGAACGCGACAGCAGTTTGTAAACCATAAGCCAGAGAAAAGTAACAAATCATTTCAACGTTTTGATGCAAGAGAAAAAATTAAAATGTTAAGTTACATTCTTCTTCCGTTGTAAATGAGAACTGTGTCTTATGAGTTAATGGTAGTTTGTGTGTTAATCCATTTTCTTTTTTTCTCTTTTCAATTTTCTTTTAATCTGTTGCACTGACCCACATTTAACAAATCAGTGAGTAAGTAACGTTTTCTTTGCATAATAGCGATCAAACCACACTTTCTATCGGTTAATCGGCGTATTAAATCACTTAGTTTGTTGGAGAACACGAGAGTAGTTTGTAAACCATAAGCCAGAGAAAAGTAACAAATCATTTCAAAGTTTTGACGTAAGACAAAATATTAAAATGTTAAGTTACATTCTTCTTGCGTTGTAAATGAGAACTGTGTCTTATGAGTTAATGGTAGGTTGTGTGCTAATCCATTTGCTTTTTTTCTCTTTTCAATTTTCTTTTAATCTGTTGTACTGACCCACACTTGACAAATCAGAGGGTAAGTAACGTTTTCTTTGCTTGATAGCAATCAAACCACGCTTTCAATCGGTTAATCGGCGTATTAAACCACTTAGTATGTTGGGAGAACACGACAGTAGTTTGTAAACCATAAGTCAGAGAAAAGGAACAAATTATTTCAACGTTTTGACGAAAGAGAAAAAATTAAAATGTTAAAATACATTCTTCTTGCGTTGTAAATGAGAACTATGTCTTATGAGTTAATGGTAGTTTGTGTGTTAATCCATTTGCTTTTTTTTCTCTTTTCAATTTTCTTTTAATCTGTTGCACTGATCCACATTTGACAAATCAGCTCGTAAGTAACGTTTTCTTTGCTTATTAGCGATCAAACTACACTTTCTATCGGTTAATCGGCGTATTAAACCACTTAGTATGTTGGGAGAACACGAGAGTAGTTTGTAAACCATAAGCCAGAGAAAAGTAACAAATTATTTCAACGTTTTGACGTAAGAGAAACGGCTCGAGCAACTCTTAGGCATCTTTCGTGCCCTCCAAACTTCCCGCGTGCTTCATATCTCGATGAACGCACGCTGACGTATGAACCAATTTTTAAATTTAAGTTCTACAACAAATTTACACTCTCGGTGAGTTTTTCCGAATCCATTCAATTAGGACATTTGTACCGTAAATTGCACAGTAGAAACCGAAGGAGTTTAATGAGAAAAGGCCGCATTAAATCCCCGTGTGTTTCGTTGGAGTGTGCCATTCGAATTTAGTTTTTGTGGAGGAAAGACCAGATTTACATACGTCATTGCAGCAAACAAAAGAGCAAACTCTCACAACTTCAAAATAAAAAAATTGAATTTACTCACATTTTCTTTCCTCGCCGTTTACTTAATGAACAGAGGTAAATCCTCGTACATGAATGAATCGTCGATGAGAGTGAATAATACTTTCCGTTAGATCATCGACTGTTTTTGAAGAAAACATTGTCGTGACAGTCCTAGCCAAACTAGTTCCGTTGTTTTTCAAATGTTCTTGCGCTTTTTTTTTTTTCTTATGCGCTCCCTAATTGACAGGTGTCAGATTGTGACAGATAATTGTAAAAATAATGTTTCAAGGTTTCTTTGGAAGCCTTTTAAATCACCTTTATCGTTACGGAAATGAAAGTGTTTCGGTGAGGCATTTCTCTTTAATTTGCATCACCTCTATTTTAACTACCATTTACTCGCTCAAAAATTGTTCAGTTTATGAAAGATTTTGCCGTATTTACAGCCCTACATCATTCGGGTTCTTTCGGAAAGAATTTCGTCAAGTTTAAAAAAAATAAATATTTATTTACCGGCTAAGGGTAGGTCCGTATGGTGAAAAACTGTGACCTCGGTCTTGAAATGTTTTTCATCATATGGACCTCCCAGCCGGCGAATAACATACATATATCATTTGTGTTTCTGGTTCAAAAGAAAAGGTTGGAAGTAAATGTGGGTGAAAAGTGAAATTTACTATCTATCATTGTAAATATTGGGAAATCAAGGCAATACTGTCTTAAAGAAAACATTAATGATTCCCTCTTTATCAAATGAGGCAAACAGGAATGAGTTTAGAGTGACATAACTAAGCCAAGACTGCCACCGTCATTTTGGATATCCACTTGGGTAAATTTTGGTCACGTGCTAGGCAACGTATAATCAAGAACAAGATAGAATTTCATTTCAGGCCTATTTATCCATTTTGTGATGTATAACTTTCGCATTTTCGTACGTAATATCTATTTAGAATCTTCAAATTGTCTTGAAACTTAAAAGAAAATTGTTCTTTAAAAATTCACTGGAAATCGGTAGCCAAAATTATTTGGTTAGGTGTTATTTGATTTTCGTGTTAACCTGTAATTTCTTCAGTAGCCGGGACCTTTTGTTGCTCCACACAGGAAAACACACGATACGAAATGTAATGATCGGTTTTGTCCCTAAAATCACGCTATAACAGAAAAAGCTTTTGAGCACCTGTAAAGCTCCGAGCGCCTCGGAGTAAGTGATATTATTAATGAATCTTCGGGTTGTTTTCAAGCTCAAGGATTGTAAATTACAATTTTATGGAAAACGAAGGTTGTTCTCTTATTTAATTGTGAATCCTCGCTCGCCTGTCGCTAGCTCCGCTTGTTGAAACTAATACGAAAAAAATAAACTCTTTTAAGATTATCATTGGCTTCTATTTCACCTCTCCACTATTCTTAGCAACAAAGGTCGCCATTTCGTTTGTTTATTACTCGCAAAAAACTATCAAATGGCCTCAAAAGCCTGAAATTGAAAAAAGTTTACAGGAATCGACCAATCGAGCGAGCGACCGACCGAGCGAGTGCCATTCTCCACATCATATCTACAACTCGCTCTTGCGCATGCGCGCAATTCACGAGTTAAAAACGAAATGTTAAGTTACATTCTTCTTGTGTTGTAAATGAGAACTGTGTCTCATGAGTAAATGGTAGTTTGTGTGTTAATCCATTTGCTTTTATTTCTCTTTTCAATTTTCTTTTAATCTGTTGCACTGACTCACATTTGACAAATCAGGGTGTAAGTAACGTTTTCTTTGCTTAATAGCGATCAAACCACACTTTCTATCGGTTTATCGGCTTAATTAACCACTCAGTATGTTGGGAGAACACGAAAATAGTTTGTAAACCATAAGCCGGGGAAAAGTATCAAATAAGTTAAACGTTTTAACGTTAGAGAAAAAGTTAATGTTTAGTTACATTCCTCTTGTAAATAGGAACTGTCTTATGAGTTAATGGTAGTTGTGTGTTAATCTATTTGCTTTTTTTTTCTCTTTTCAATTTCCGTTTAATTTGTTGCACTGACCCTCATCTGACAAATCAGGGAGTGAGTAACGTTTTCTATGCTTAATAGCGATCAAACTACACTTTCTGTCGGTTTATCAAATTAGTTAAACGTTTTGACGTAAGGGAAAAATTTAAAATGTTAAGTTACATTCTTCTTGCATCGTAAGTAAGAACTGTGTCTTATGAGTTAATGGTAGTTTGTGTGTTAATCCATTTGCTTTTATTTCTCTTTTTATTTACCTTTTACTCTGTTGCACTGACCCACACTTGACAAATCAGCTGGTAAGTAGCGTTTCCTTTGCTTAATAGCGATTACACCACAACTTGTATTGGTTTATCGGCGCAATGAACCAATTAGTATGTTGGGAGAACACGACAAAAGTTTGTAAATCACAAGCCAAAGAAAAGTATTAAATAAGTCATAAGTTTTTACGTCAGAAAAAAATAGATTGTTGAGTTATATTTTACTTGCGTTGTAAATAAGAACTGTCTCATGAATTAATGGTAGTTTATGAGCTAATTTATTCGTTATGGTTTCTCTCTTTTCATTTTCCTTTTGATGTTACACTGACCCACATTTGACAAACCAGGGCGTAAGTAACGTTTTCTTTGCTTCATAGCGATTAAACCACCACATTTTCTATCGGTTTATCGGCGCAACAAACCATAAGCATGTTGAGAGGCACCGTCCCCCTCCCTCGAATTTGTGTTACACAATAGGCGCCCCTCTTGAGTAAGCACTCTCATTCCAATAAGCGCCCATATTTAGTTTCAGTGATAGCATGCTCATCTTCCTTGAAATTCTCAATTAAAGCCCCAGTACAAAAACAACCATCTGATATAAATAAGCGCCCTCTTTCAAATAAGCGGCCACCTCTGAGGTAACAAAGGTAAATACGCACCCGGGCGCTAAATCGAATCATTACGATACTTAACCTTAGCAACACGTGAGATAAGAAGCGATAAAACAAAACAAAAAATACATTTGTCTGTTAGCCATGACAACTTTAAGGAATGTGCATTTCTAACTGATACATATTTTTTTAGACATGGTTTGATGCTACCCTGGTTCAAAGATTTTATAAATATAACCGAGAAATGACAATTCATAGACCCAAAGTTTCGACACTCCCGTCTCGTGCCTTCATCAGGGTTGATCTAATTGCTGCGACAAGAGGTCCTTTTATATTCTCACTAATTTCCTGCCTAAATGAAGGCACTAGACTGGGGTGTCGAAACATAGGGTCTATGGATTGTAACTTCACGGTCACATTCATTAAATCTTTTAACCAGAGTAGCATCAAACCATGTCTGATTGTCCATCTGGTTGCCTTGTGAACTTTAATATAATATATGTTTTTTTTTTTCTTGTTACCTACCTTAACTGGCAAACAGATCGTAAGTATGATTTTTTCAATAGTAATTTGGAGGGTTTCAGTTGTCATTTGCCTGCCTACAACAGCAATAAAAATCATGTAGCACAACGTTATTTAGTCTTGGCAATAGTTTAAATTGCATTTTTTTTTTACTATCATTATTAAGAATAAATATATGAATGTGAAATCATAATTACAAATATACATGTCCTTTATATATATATACATGTTTTTCGTTTTGCTTCCGAACCTATGATTGGAAATTGAATTACGTTGTCTTTAACTGGGCTCTAATAAAGATTAGTATTCAAGGTGGAAGTTAAGCAATAAAAGATCCTGTATGATCCCGTTGTCCAATTTGGTTAAAGCTTTAATGGTATGTGTAGAAGACCACAAAACTGAGATTTCATCGCTTTGAAACTAAGAGTTAAGGTCATAATTAGATAAATGTTTTTGCACTAAACCAATCTGTTGATCAGAAGTTCTGGACGACTTACAAATGAATATAAACCCACTCGTTACTGAACTAATTTAATTCATTTTTTTTTCTGTTGACTTTTTTCATTTCACTCCTTGGCCTTGGTATTTGACGAAAACGATTAGGACGTAAGTACAAATTTATATTTTAGTCTGTAAGGATAATTTATTCCTGGTTTATGTCTTGATATGTTAATAGACTTTGACAGACATTTGGTACGTCGAAAGAGCATGTGTTCCGAGATCGACCATTCACTGGTGTCCAAATAAACGCCTTGCTTTATGGGTTAAGTTTCTGGACATCATTTGGCCATGTATCGGATAAACTAGACCCGTGGCTTGTGGTTAGCTGTGATAAGAGTAATCATCCAAACACACAGGAGCCAGTAATACCCATGGGAATTGTAAATTATATATTGCTTATAGTTTTGAGATTATTGAATGTGTATTTTCGCCTCATTTTCCGTTCTCTCGACCCGCTTATTTTAAAGTTTGTTGGTCCTCCCACACATGTAACTAAAATCACTTATTTCTCTTTCCCTACAATGCTGAAAACTTAGCGGGTAAGTTTCCTTGGTTGGTTGTAGAAATAGCTACAACATACATATATACGTAATGCATTTCCCTTATACCGTGCTGATAAACCGAAAAAAGGAGCAAAGTTTATAGACTTAGTCTCTGTCTAAAGATTTGAAAAGGATCATTTCCTGCATTTTCTTGGATAAAATCAAAATAAATTTTAAATCTTCGGCAACGTTTATTTACCAAAGGATAAATTTTTTCTACACGTTAAGTAGAAACTATCAGCACAAAATGGTGCCGCATAGAGTGCATCATGTCTCCAGTTCTTGCTGTAGGTGAGGCTCTTTAGGGATTGTCTGCCATTTTTTTCTTTTTCTATGGCTAAAACAATGGACCTGTCACATGTTTACATGTTTATCTGGGGCACAGGTGATGAATGAAAAAAGAAATGCGCAACATCGGCATGATAGGGCTTTAAGTGCCGCTCTCGCCAAGAGCGGTCCTCTCGACTTCCCGTCGGAAGCTTATGAACGAACGAAGTTTGAACGGTCAAAAGGAGATCTTAGTCAATTTCTAGAATCATGTAAATGATCTTTGACACCAGCGCAATTGAGCAAACACGACATAGATTTGCGTTGTTTTTAAGAAGCTGGTGGATGGAAGCTAGAGATATACCCGCGGGTTTGAGGCAATCCGTGACCTCATTGGTGTATAAACTATGCACAGATATGCTTTATCAGCCCGATTAACGCCTGCATTTTGAGAATTCTTTTGCACAAAGTAGTGAATTTTTGATATGCAAATTGAGCTCGAAGACAAGGGTCTCCTCTGATCCGCTGACGCTGGTATGAAAAATATTTCAGCTGAAGTTTCCATATTTTGTCTGTGAACTAACTGAATACATCTTGTAACTTTTATCAAGATAGAATTCCGTGAGCTACATTGTTGCAGTCGCCGCGCGCTGGACGAAATCTTTGAAATTTACACTTTCGATCGCTGTCCATAGGGGTGGTCTGGCCAAAAACCATTTTTGACTTGTGGCGACGCAAAAAAAGAGAATTGGAGAACAACTAAACTATTTTTGAAACATGTGCCCTAAACGCTTTTCATGGGCAAAAAATAAAAGAAAACTTTTTTCCGACGGGAAGTCGAGAGGACCGCTCTTAGCGAGAGCGGCACTTAAGTGTTTTAAAATTTCGGTGTAAAACTGAAATTTAGAAATGCACCCTATCCTTGAAAAAAATTCGCGTTTATTTTTGAAAGACTTATTGTCTTACGCAGGATCCTGCTCTGGGAAATAGACGCTAATACTCTCTTCCAATGAGAAAATAGAGTACTTGAAAACGATTCTTTTTAAGAAGTGAGTTAAAAATTTAGATGTAGCGCTGCATTTGAGCTACGCCATTTGTATAGTTAATTGCACATCTTTTCTTATCTCTTCCTTTTTGCCTAGAAAAAACTGAAGGTAACTATCAATATCATCCGTTCCTGTGACTGAAGTGTACTCCAGTGTGTCAATATAAACTCAATGATCACCGATCTGTTACTATTGAAATATTTTCATTCAAAACGATATTAGTTTTGTGGGCAGCTGTGTCAGCATAATGACAGTGATTGTTGTTTGTCTGCCAATATCAAGGTCCCCTAATGAAAGATGTTTGTGCGATCATCACCAGATGTCATTGATGTTGTTCAATTGTTTGTTTGATTTAACAAAACCTGTTGTATAATTATTTACTTTAACAGAGAGCATTGACATAACGAACAAAGTGCTAAGGTCAAAATAAATAAATAAATGATTAGATTAATAAATGACTTTGTTTGAATTATTTTTCCCTTTCATGGTATTCTTTCCGGATTTATAAGCGGGTGAGTGCATGTTCAGTCAATTACATGTACGAAGAGTATGGTGTGTGTAGCCTATTGATGCATGGTTAAGCTATTCATCTCCTAACTGAGTGTGCAATCTTTCTTTTCATGTTCACCTAACATCCTCATCCTAACAGATTGTAAGTAGGCATATTTTAACTGTTATTTATAGGTAATAAAGATGGTTAATCAAACGAATAGTTTCCACTCAGAAAACGGAGACAAGCTAAAGTGTTTTTCTGTGGATCAGAACACGAGTGTACAAAGATGCAGCATTGAAGCAAACTCTTAACTGTTATAACGATCAAATTCCGATGTTTCAGGCCTCAGCCATCTTCTGGTAGGGCTTTAAAAGCAAAAGTTGAGAATTCAAAACTGACACCACTAAAATCCGAGTTTCTTTCTTTGAAAATTTTTACGTAGTCATCTATTTGAGCAATCGAAAACAGTGCCATTTTCCAGGGCTGAAATGATAAATTCCTGCAGGATGTTGGGAAAACACGAATGAGATGGGATCGGGAGCGGCAAGGCATCAATCTTTTCAACTTGGAGACTTTGGTTTGAAGCCTCCTTATAGATTAGGAAGTGACGATATCGACAAAAATAATTGTTTCTTTAGTATCCTTTACGGCAAGCTTCAGATTGATGCAACAGGGAAACGATTTCTCATATCGCTTTTTTCACTCAACTGATTGTTTTCAAAGGTTGCATGGCCTGGTCATCGTGGAGCGCTGGTTGCAAAGGGTGCGTTAAGACTAGGCAAAGAGTCGGTAAGTGACAAGACGAAACTTTTAAAAGCGCATTTGTAGGTTTTCACCATTGTTTACAGCTTCAAAAAACTGCATGACGTAAATAAGCTGTTATTTAAATAAGTGAATTCTTATGTATTGATGGCAAAATAGATGGCAATCAAAGTCATGGGCATTACACCATGAATAATGGATTGATAACCAAACTTTTATATATTTTTAAGCTATATTTAAGCAAAATTCAATGCTAATTTCTTAAGCGGATAATTTGGCGGGAATTTCGATACTTCTCAATAAATGGCTTCTCTGAATGAAAAAAAAATAAATAAATAAAAGCTGACTAAGGCCTAACTATTATCACTTTTGAAAGATTATATGGATAACCTTACTTCTAGAATTCAACTGCTCAAGAACTCAGGAAACACGACCTTGTAAATGTAAGTGGTTTCATGTATGAGGAAAAAGTAAAGCACTCATGCTCTGGATGAAAATGTTGCAAAATATTACTCAGCTGTCCTATTATTACCTTCCACAATCTAAAGGATCATGGCGAGTACGGAATTGGAAACTTTTTTTTTTGTTGGACCTTTATTTCTTTCCGATTAGATCCGTCGAAATGAGAAAAGACTACGGTTGCAGTCTTTTCTTAACAAACATTTTAGTTGCCATTTTTTTCATTTTTACAGCAGCAGGAAGCTGAGGAAAAGAAGGAATTTCACCAAGGGGGTGGGCGACGGTTGAAAGGAAGGAGAAGGGAGGGAATGGGCCATTAGTTATACATTAATCATTACTTTCCTTTTCAAAAATAAAGGTCCTCCTGAAATTAATTCTCGGCGAGAGAAGTCTGTCAAATTTAATTCAACCCTTCAAATGGATTGTCTTGTGAAGGGTTTTCCTAAACCAGAGGTGAATTGGACAAGAGATGGAAAGCTACTTAATACCACGAACAAGCTCACCATTAAACAAGTGACTTATGGAGACGCTGGCCAATATACATGCAGTGCCAAGAACAGTGAAGGGAAAAGTGAAGAAGCTTTTTGGGTTACAGTTACAGGTAAATGTTAGTTTACTTTTTCTCTTCCAGTTACTCTTTTCATTTTCTGTTCTATGTTTTTTTTTCTTCTCTTATTTCACCTTTTTTGAATTGTGCTTCTTAATTCCATGGCCAGGTCCTCCTGAAATTAATTCTCGGCGAGAGAAGTCTGTCAAATTTAATTCAACCCTTCAAATGGATTGTTTTGTGAAGGGTTTTCCTAAACCAGAGGTGAATTGGACAAGAGATGGAAAGCTACTTAATACCACGAACAAGCTCACCATTAAACAAGTAACTTATGGAGACGCTGGTCAATATACATGCAGCGCTAAGAACAGTGAAGGGAAACGTGAAGCAGCTTTTCGGGTTACAGTTACAGGTAAATGTTAAATTACTTTTTCTTTTCTAGTTACTCTTTTCATTTTCTGTTTTTTTCCCCCCCCCCCCTTTTTTCACCTCTTTTGAATTGTGCTTCTTAATTCCATGCCCAGGTCCTCCTGAAATTAATCCTCAGCTCATCAATCAGTCGGTCACATACAATTCACCTCTTCAGTTTAATTGCTCTCTAAGAGGTTTTCCTACACCTGAGGTACACTGGACTAAGGATGGGATGCATCTTGGAAAAAAGAACACTCTCACGATTCGTCAAGCGAGGTTTGAAGACTCCGGCGAATACACATGTAGCGCTAAAAACCCCATTGGAAGCAAGAAATCAACTTTTTGGATTGAAGTGAAAAAAGGTACAGTTCTCATTCATATAAATGAGAAAGAGTTATGGTTCATGATTGAAACAAATGCTCAATTTTATTACTACAAAGATTAAAAAATAAAGACGATTCTCACTTTCTGAATCACAGAAAAGAAGAAGAAAGTTGATTAAGCAGACGAAAAAATCTTCTTCCTTTTTTTTTCAATTTTTCTTATTTAATTTTTTTTTCTTCTTGCGTGTGAGAAGGGGGGAGGGGGCTGGGTGGCTTCTAATCTACAACTGCCATATTTGTAATTTGTGTTTATATGCTTGCTTTGCAGTTCCACCCCGTGTTAGTAATGAGTTTATGAATTTCACCATCACATTCAACTCCACATTTACAAAAGAGTGTTATTTGAGAGGTGACCCACAAATATCTGTCAACTGGACCAAGGATGGAGTGCTACTTAGTAAAAACAACACCTTGATTATTAGACAAGCGACGCTTAAAGATAAAGGCTATTATGAATGTACTGCTAAAAATGATTATGGCAAAGCTAACTCTTTCTTCTGGATCGATGTCACAGGTAAACTCTAGACTGTAGTTTATGTCATTTATCGGACTTGTAATTTAACAAAGCGTTTGATTTTGAAGTTTAAGCCAAATTTGATAGACCTATTTTGTTCTCTCTCCTCGTCCATTTCCTAAAAAATATCGACGACCAAGGAACTAAGAAGTCATGATCTTATGACACATTTTCATTAGTGTTGAAGGTAGTTCATCAACTTGGCTATGAGTTTGTCATTACCTAAATATTGATGTTGAAGTTGGAAAGAGATTTTAAAGGAACATTCATATAATTTGTTTCAAATTGTAGCGGCCGACACAAGCGAAACAAATTTTCAACGACAATTATGAGTTTCGCAAATGAAGACACACTATGAAGCGAGGATATATATTACGGGCAAGCCTTCAATCGTTTATTTAACGTAGTCGAGGTATCCAAATATGAAATTATAAGGAAGAAGCTAAGCTAAATTCTAATATAGGAACCAACATTTCAATCATTCCGATATAAAGGCAAGATCCAAAGACTAGCTAAAACTCAAAAACAAACTCACAGAAAGACTTTCTAGAAAGGATAAAGGAGAACCGCTTGAAAACGATAAGTAAAATGACAGATTTCTTTTCTTTTTTTAATTACAGAATGCAAATGTTCGATGTTATTTGATCATCATTGCCTAATAACTTTTGGAATTCAATATATACTCTTAAAAAAATTAAACTGATAGTCATTGAACATGTATTGGTATTAATTTTCGCGTCGCTTTAATTTCGCGATTTTCGCGAGTTAAAAAAACACGAGAACTTAAAGCGACGCGAAAAAAAATCCCGCGAACTTTAATGTCGCGAAATTTAATACCCTCCTACATCTTTTATTTGTACGATTTAATGAAGAAACGTATGTCTACGTATTGTGTATAATGTGTAAAAGCTTTATGGCATGCCTACATATGACGAATAACAGGGAATTTCCAATCCTCTTTGCACTAGTGGAGATCTTCTGTGGTTCTTGCCGATGACTTTAGCACAAACAACCCCTCCTCCGAGTAGAAAAAAGCGTGTTTCTCTGGAAATTTCCCAGGGCAAGTGACCAACAGTAAAGTCGGCAAGACGGCCTCGAAGGCGCTTGGTCTCGGCAATAGCATGGCGATCATAACAGTTATTTATTTCGTAGCAGTATTTCAATTGCTCTCCAATAATCGGACTCCAAACCTCTTTATAAACGTGAAACCCGCGGAGACCGCACTTAAACGAATACATGATAGACCCACTGTGATCTCTGCTCGCCATTTCAAGATCTGGTGTGTTTGCTGTTCCTCTCAATGTGGGTGTTCTGTTGTAGTCCATTGTATTGTAACAGCTAAAGGTAACACGTGGTGTTTGTACACTGAGATTGGAAATCAACAACGACAAAAAAACACAACAGTCTCTCTGTTCCCTTCATTAGCGTTACAGCGCTGCGAAGACGCACCACATTCTGGTTTTAGTTTCTTTGGCAAAATGTCTTTGTTTCGTTGCGGTTTCTCGGTTCAATAGAAAAAAGTAACAGAACGTCCAAACAATCCTGACGCCTCTGAAGATCTGGAAATTGCTGTTCCGGCTTACTTAAGAAAGCACTCCCCTGGACAATTTCGAATATTATGCAGTGGAATCGTCCGTTGCGAGCTTGGTGAATCCTAACTCGACTGAAGGTTCCTCGGGTACTTCAGCAGCAAGAAAACTTGGAATATACCAACACTATTCGCCTGAAACGCACGCCAAGATTGGGAAATATGCCAGTGAGAATAGTAATTCGAAAGCCATCAATCATTTCAAGGAGGACCTCCCAACATTAAAGGAAAGCACTGCAAGAACTTTCAAGCGGGCTTATGAGAAGAGACTACGCGCGGAGAAGAAAAAAAGTAACACAGACGCGACTGTCATTGCTATCCCGAGTGACACATGTAGGTGACCGCCAATACTCCGTGACCTGGACAGTAAATTAATCTCTCTTCTTAAGAGTATTAGAAACAGAGGTGGAGTAGTTAATTTCTGTCTTGTGAAGGAAACAGCGCTGGCGCTTGTTGATAGTAATAAGACGCCATATTTAAGAGAATTTGAGCCTACAGTGACTTGAGTGAAGTCCATTTATAGGCGTTGCAATTTTACTTGCCGGGCTGAAAAACCACTCGTCCTCCAGTTCCCAGAGGGATGTTTGAAGAATGTAAACTTACATATCTCACTGACATTAACAAGATGATTACAGAGGACAAGATTCCTCCTGCATGAAGAGCATCGTCAGTTCCAATTAAAGGTTTGACTGATAAGATAAGAGAAGCATCACTTTCACCTTCGTCATCACTTTATCAGGAGAATTATTACCCATGCAAGTCATATACCAAGGGAAAACATCAGCCAGCCAACCAAGAGGTTTTAAATTCCCCAGAGGATTCGCGATTTCCCAGAATCCGAAACATTACTCTAATGAAGATGAAACTCTAACATTGATGGATAAAGTAATCGTCCCCTTTGTCGAGAGGAAAAGAAAGGAGCTCAAATTGGTGCCAACTCAAAAACCTCTGCTGATCTGGGATGTGTTTAGGGGCCAAAAAACCGCAAAGGTTTTGAAGAAACTGGCATCACTAAATATTGCGATTGTGTCGGTGCCCACTAACATGACCCACTTCTTTCAGCCTCTGGATCTCACCGTCAATGGGTAGGCCAAGAGATTTATGAAGGACAAGTTTACGACATGGTAATCAGACGAAGTAAAGTAGCAGATAAAATTGGGAGGCGACAGCACTGATACTAATGTGGATCTGCGACTAACAGTCCTAAAATCACTTCATACCGTCTGGTAGGTGGACCTTTACAACCACCTGATTAGTCCTGTTGGTGTGCGACACATTGCAAAAGAGTGGGAGAAAGTCGGGATCTCCAGCCTCTTAGATGGATAGACGGATCTCCCTCCAGAAGACCCGGTCACTGACATTGAACTCGCCCTAGAAATTGATTAGAGGCCCAGGACCTCCTGCCGATGGTAGACATTGCTCTAGTCTAATTTACCGCTACGGTGTAAATATGTATTATACAATAACAAAGAACGTTATGAATAAGGATAATGTTTTTGACTATGCCTATGGTACACGATGCGGTTTCTATAATTTGGTTTTGTTATGAGTTGCTGATTTTTAGCAATAAGAAGTGTAAGATAATAATAAAATTCACGAAATAAATTTTTTTTTTCATTTTCGCGAAAATTGATTCACTAAAAAAATAATTTGCACCCAAATCGCGAAAATAAGGACCCGCGAAATATGCAGACCTTTTTTCGCGAAATTAGGTGCCCGCGAAAACTAGTACCAATAAAGGTATGTTTTTAACATCACACTCAACAACCAAACAGAAAAGGATGAATGTTATTGAGACAACTGGGACAACTGAAGGGCAAACAATATCTTCATATGCTAAACGCGAAGAAAACCTTTGGAAAAAATTGACCTTAGTCAAAAATAGACTTGAACATCGCATTTTTTGTTTTGAGTTTGTTGTTGTTGTTTCGTCGTTTTATCAAAGGTTGGGTAAATGAGGTTAAACTGGACTATACAAACCTTATTAACTTTGTTTGTTTGTTTGTTTTAAATCAAGCATCTCCCCAGATTATAGAGCCTCCGATAAACCAGTCTGTAACCGAGGGAAACTCTGTGAACTTTAGTTGCCGAGCCTCAGGTGTGCCAACACCAACATTGGTCTGGGTTTTTAATAATGCTGACCTGCCATCTGGTATCAATCAATTCAATCACGAGGGGGAATCATTTCTGGAATTTTTAAGCGTCACAAAAGGGATGGAAGGCACTTACAAGTGTGAAGCGAAAAATAAAGAAAATACAACTAGTTCTTCTGCATCCCTGCGTGTTTACGGTAAGTTTAATGATAATTACGATAACGATAACGATGACGATAATGATGACGCTGACCGTGACGATGACGTCGACAATAACTATGGCGATGACCATGACATGACGCTGACTCTGAACTGATGCTGACGATGAGGGTGACGAATGTGGGCCAGGATTTTAATCAATTGCCTTTTTCCTAACGTAGGAAAAGCCTCTGCTCAAGTTGTTCCAGGTCAGTATTCAGCACTCATATCAGGAGACAACTTCACATTGACCTGCATCATCAACGAAGAAACAATTAATGTAACTTGGAAGAAAAAAGGAAGCGCACCACCCGAAAGAGCAAAGATTGATACACGATTCGATGACAAAAAGAGTAAACTTGTTATAACTGAAGTTGTGAAGGAGGACAGTGGTGTGTATTCTTGTGAGGCACGTAACAAGCTCGGTTTTGTTGCCCGTTCCTCTGTAGAAATAAACGTCAAAGGTAAGCTGGTGTTATCGTTGTGTCTCAAAAAAACATACAACTTTACAGATTAAAAATATATTTCCAAATCGATTAAAAAATTTTTTTTAGTTAAAGAAGAAACGAATATGGGTCACACGACCTAATTACACGAAACTACCTCTCATCGCTCTACGAACTTCAGATATTTCGCTTTAAGAGCAGGTGTCGATCACGGGTCAAATAATGTGCCAAGCTATAACAAAGCTACTCCAAACAACTTGAATTTTGTTATTACTTTTACTACCGTCGAGATTGTCTAATGGCCATATATTTATCTTACACAATAAACTAAGCAAGTGCCACGAGTTATGCAAAGTTTCAACACTTTGTGGTATTACATTGGGTGGCTTCTAATTTTGTAATTTGTGTTTATATGCTTAATTTGCAGTTCCACCCCGTGTTAGTAATGAGTTTAGAAATCTCACCATTGCATTTAACTCCACATTTACAAAAGAGTGTTACTTGAGAGGTGATCCAGAAGTATCTGTCAACTGGACAAAGGATGGAGTGCTACTTAGTAAAAACAACACCTTGATTATTAGACAAGCGACATTGAAAGATAGAGGCAATTATGAATGTACTGCTAAAAATGATTATGGCGAAGCAAACTCTTCCTTCTGGA
The DNA here is from genome assembly GCF_964200805.1 of Pocillopora damicornis. Taxonomy (NCBI): domain Eukaryota; kingdom Metazoa; phylum Cnidaria; class Anthozoa; order Scleractinia; family Pocilloporidae; genus Pocillopora; species Pocillopora damicornis. The sequence continues at coordinate 11,141,123 of NC_142674.1, read as the reverse complement.
TCGATGTCACAGGTAAACTCTGTATTGTAGTTTACGTCATTTAGCAAATTGGAACTTAAAAATGCGTTTGTTTTTGAAGTTTAAGCCAAATTTAAATGGACCTCTCTTTTACTCTCTTTTCATCCATTTCCTTTAAAAATATCAATGACCAAGGAACTAAGGAGTCATGATCTTATGATACATTTTCATTAGTGTGAAAGGTAGTACATCAACTTCGATAGGAGTGTATCATTACGTCAATATTAATGATTGAAGTTGGAAAGAGATTTCAAACGAACATTCATATAACTCGTTTCAAATTACCAACATAGTACTCTTTTTTCTAGAAAAGGGTTCCTGGTCACGTGCAGTTGATTCTGACTTACACACACCCAGATTGCAAATGAAGCTAAATCCGTGACCAAATAAATAACTAAAAATACCTCCCGCTATAGAGAAATTCCAAATGCTGTGGTCCACTCTAACATTTTATCCGTGAACTCATGTTAAAATACGCAATTTGGATACATCAAATGACAGATTTCCTTTCTTTTTTTATTTCAGAATGCAAATGTTTTACATTGTTTTGATCATCATCGCCTAATAGCTTTTGGAATTCAATATAAACTGTTAAAAAAGGGAAACTGATAGTCATTGAACATTTGTGTTTTTAACATCACACTCAACAACCAACAAGAAAAGGATGAATGTTATTGGGACAACTGGGATAACTTAAGGCTAAACGATATCTTTTTATGCTGAAATCGAAGCAAACCTTTGGAAAAATTGACCTTGGTCAAAAATAGGCTTGAATATCACGTGTTTTGTTTTGATTTTGTTGTTGTGGTTGTTTCGTCGTTTTATCAAAGGTTGGATAAATAGGGTTAAAATGGACTATGCAAACCTTATTAATTTTGTTTGTTTGTTTGTTTTGTAATTTAAGCATCTCCCCAGATCACAAAGCCTCCAATAAACCAGTCTGTTACCGAGGGAAACTCTGTGAACTTTAGTTGCCGAGCCTCAGGTGTGCCAACACCAACATTAGTCTGGGTTTTTAATAATGCTGACCTGCCATCTGGTATCAATCAATTCAATCACGAAGGAGAATCATTTCTGAAATTTTTAAGCGTCACAAAAGGGATGGAAGGGACTTACAAGTGTAAAGCGAAAAATAAAGCAAACACAACTGGTTCCTCTGCAACACTGCGTGTTTACGGTAAGTTTAATGACGATAACGATAACGATAACGATAACGATAACGATAACGATAACGATGACGATGACGATGACGATGACGATAACCGTAACGATGACGCTGACCGTAACAATGACGCTAAATATTAATGATTAAAGTTGGAAATAGATTTCAAATGAACATTCATATAACTTGTTTTAAATAACCAACATTAATATTTTTTTTTTATTCAGAGAAGGGTTCCTGGTCACGTACAATTTGATTCTGACTTACAAACACCCAGATTGTAAATGAAGCTAAACCCGTGACCAAAGAAATAATTAAAACATCTCCCGCTATTAAGAAATTGCAAATCTTGTGTTCCACTTTAACATTTTTATACGTGAACTCATGTAAAACGTGGATATTTCTGGAGCAAGCAATCTCATCATAGAAGGAGACAGTTTGAACCTGACGTGTACTTTTTCTCTTCCATTTACTCGTCTCATTTTCTGTTCTTTTTAACGCCGTCGATAACCATGGCAATGGAGAACACGTGACGCTGACACTGAACTGATGCTGACGATGAGGGTGACGAATATGGACCAGGATTTTAATCAATTGCTTTTTTCTTGATGCAGGAAAAGCCTCTGCTCAAGTTGTTCCAGATCAGTATCCAGCACTCACAGCAGGAGACAACCTCACATTGACCTGCATCGTCAACGAAGAAACAATGAATGTAACGTGGAAAAAAGATGGAGACTCACCACCCGAAAGAGCAAAGATTGATACACGATTCGATGACAAAAAGAGTAAATTTGTCATAACTGAAGTTGTGAAGGAGCACAGTGGTGTGTATTCTTGTGAGGCACGTAACAAGCTCGGTTTTGTTGCCCGTTCCTTTGTAGAAATAAACGTCAAAGGTAAGCTGGTGTTACCGTTGTGTCTCAAAAAAAACAACAACAATAACTTCACCGATTAAAAAATATAATTCCAAATCGATTAAAACTATTTTTTAGTTAAAGACGAGACGAATATGGGTCACACGACCTAATTACTTCAAATTACCTCTTATCGCTCTATGAACATCAGGTATTTCGTTTTCAAGAGCAGGTGTCAATCACGGTTTAAATAATGTGCCAAGCTATTCCAAAACTACTTCAAGCAACTTGAATTTTACTAATACTGTTACAACCGGCCAGATTTGTCGGAAAAAACCTCAAAGGCAAGCTGGCGTTACCGTTGTGTTTTAAAAAAAATCATGCAACTTTACCGATTAGATTTCCAAATAGAGTATTTCCAAATAGAGTAATCCTATTTTTCAGTTAAAGACGAAACGAAAATGGGTCACACGACCTATTTACATGAAATTACCTTGCATCACTCTATGAACATCAGGTATTTCATTTTTTTGAGCAGGTGTCAATCACGGTATAAATAATGTACCAAGCTATTCCAAAGCTACCCCAAACAACTTGAATTTTATTAGTACTGTTACAATCGTCGAGATTTGTCTAATGGCCGCATATTTATCCTACACAATTAGCTAAGCAAGTGCCACGAGCTATGCAAAGTTTCAACAATTTGTGGTATTACATTGGTGGAACAGTGGCGGCAGCGATTATCATTTCGTTGATTGCCTGGTATTTCTGCAAGCGTCGAAGGACAGGTGACGTCCATTTTTCTGTTATTTCAGATTTCTCTGACTGAAAGTAAAAGAAGGAAATATTTAAACTTATTCACATGTCCACTAGGGCGGGGGGGATGGGGAACACTGAGCTAAGAGTCTAAAAGTAGAGATATTTTTATAAGAATAACTCGCGTGCGGCCAAAAAATGCCAATTGTAGAGTTTTTTCACATCTGTATATGGTATCATCATTATTATTGCCATTATTGATAACGGTGTTTTGATAATAATTATAAATTCAGCAAGTATCACGTCTCTCCTAGTTTGTGCAAATTCACACTATACTGCCATTACATAGAAATTTTATTGGAACACTCGATTTAATAAATTAATGCAAAGTTTTACCTTCTTTGTCCCCTTTAATTCATCATTTTGGAATTGCAGTTACGGCTCTGTAAGTCAACTATTTTATCTTTTATGCATCAAATTCATCGAGAAAAAGAAAAAAACTACACCATTGCATGATGACGATAACAAAAATTCTATCGTAGTGACTTTACTTTTATCTTGTTTACGATGCATTATTAACATTCATCAGGTGTTGTTAGAATCAGCTTCATTAGTTCCTTTGTTTAATTTTTTTAATCTCAAGAGTATCTTCCATCTATTTTCGGTTTGATTATTCATGGATTTCATACTTTGAAAAAAAATTGAAATGCTCGTAAAATTTTCTGGTTTTAAACCAACTGTTTCTTGTTTAATTTTAACAAACGACGAAGCTATTGTTGGACTTCATCCGATTGACAAAGTGTACTTAAATAACAATAACTACTGATATGTTTTGTAATAATTTATGTTCTTGGTTTAGTAAAAACATTGTTCTCTCACTATCGGCAAGAGAGATTATCTCGCCAATCAAGTTATCCTGGCAAATCAATTTTTTTACTCTCTGATTTCTCTTTTCTTTTCATCACTTTTCTTTGTTTTGAACCTGAAAGTATACAATGTTAATTTCCAATATTTAGTCCTGACCAAGAGCAGGCAATTCAGATGGAGCCATTTAACGCAGAAGTAGATGAATGGGAGGTTGCGGTCAACCGTGTCCTGCTTCAGGACGTCATTGGACGAGGGGCGTTCGGAGCCGTGTGGAGAGCTCTCCTGAGTTCACCAAATGGACAACCTGGAAATCAGACAGTGGCCGCTAAATGTTTCACGCGTAAGCCTTCTTCGATTTGGTCAATTGATAAATATGTTAATCTCAGGGGTGGTTATAAAAATGCTTTATTTGGGGAGGGGGGGGGGAGGTGGTCCAAAATTTCTTCTCGACCAACGCACACCCTCCTCTTCTTCACTCAAGGTTACGCGAGGAAAAAAAAGTTGGCGATGAGAGGAGCAAACAAACAAAGAAGATAATCAACCAGTTTGGTCGTAAAAGTGATCCTGCAATAATTCTTGTTTCCAACAAGTAGTGTAAAAGGTCACAGGCATAGGTTAGAAGGGGTTTAGTGTGGGTTAGTATCCGCCACACCTCACTCCCCCCGGGAGGGGGAGGTGTTGTGGATACACTGGATCCTCCCTCTAGATCCGCTGGTTAATCCAGTAGGTTTTTTTTCTCCCTTTGGACCTATTCCCCACTTACTAGTGACTGATTATCCCGGGTTGAAGTTGGCAGTCTAACAGACTGACTACACGGTGCTTTTCGCTGGCAAATGATATTTACCGAACGAAAGATGTGAAGCATCTGCAGTGATGGTAAAACTAAAGAAAGCAAGAACTATTGGTAGGATTCAAACTTCCAGTTCGGTCTTTATACTCACAGTCAACTCAGCCATGGCTGAAGTCAGTGAGTTGGACAATCTGCTAGCTGAGAAAATTATCATCCAAACGGTAATAAGAAGATGCAAGGCTTGTAACTCTACCGGATTCTTTCTGGCTTGAACTTGCATGCAATAAATATATTAATCAGAATGTGTCTCTGTCAATGTATACTTTTGTTGTAGCCACTGCTGGAGAGGAAGGAAGGACATGTTTGATGAGAGAAATTGAGCTGGGGAAACTTATCGGTGAAAACGTTTCGCCAAACATTGTAAAGTTCATGGGCTGCGTTACGACAGAAAGTAAGTACTAAGCGTACAGCATCTTTTCTGAGTATATGTTATTAACGATACTATAAATGCTAAATGAACCCTCTTGAGAGCTCTTAACATGAGATCCGTAACTAGGATGTTAATGGAGCCAAGTTCGTCTTCTTTTTTGTGGCAAACAGACTGTTTCTCTTCGAGAGTATGTATCCATCGACAGTTCATTAAGATTTCGGTTGGATAGCTTGAAATCTCGTTAACGGGGCCAACCGGCTTTCTCCCTTTAACCTATAGCAAATTTTTGAAAGTAAATTCTGATGAAGGTAGATCCTAAAAGAATGAGTCCTTCGTGTAAGCTAAACTGCTTTATGAAGAAAGCCATCAGTAATTTTATCTTTGATACGTCACTTAAGTTCACCCCATACTCATCATGGAGTACTTGCCATGTGGTGACCTACTTGGTTACCTCAGAAAATGCCGAGGAGTGAGGGATCGGTTTTATCTTGGTGAGGGAAGAGCTCAGGATTTGAACAACTACGATCTCGTGTTGTTTGCCAAACAAATCGCCGCCGGCATGGTGTTCCTTGGAACGCGAGGTGTAAGTAGAATACTTGTCACATGTCAATTCTAACTCAGAAAAATCTTTCAGAGATTTAAACTTTTTATTTTTCAATAGCTCGGATTTTGGCCAACATTTATGAGTGCTTTTGAGTTAGATAAACCTCTTTGTTGACATTAGTAGGTCAGCGCAGATGTCAAAAAAAAAAAAAAAAAAAAAGAGCCAAAAGAAACGAAAATAAGGTTCAAAATAATTCGGTTCCCGAGCCTCAAAAAATCCCAGCTATGATTATCTTGGATGGTGTAAAATTAAGCGTAAAAAAACAGACCCATGCAGCTTTCAAAGGTCGCGTATGCACTGATAGCGCAGGTATATAGGTATATATGTGTGTCTGTGTGTGTGTAAAATTTTGACTTTCGTAAAACAGTGCTAAATGCATAGGAGTAAAGCGATATATATATATATATATAAAACCTTATTGCGACACCTAAAAAAAAATAAAACAAAGGTAAAAATGGAACTCCTTAGAAATCTGTAAAACAAACAAAGGTAAAGATAAAACCATTTTGTCTTTTTCTTTTTCGGAACACAAAGGTCCTCTGTTGGTTTACTACTTCTAAATTTCATTTTATTATCTTAATTATTATGATTATTAGCATGGTTATGACTATAATCTTTATCATTATTATCATTATCGTTATTTTCGCTGTTGTAAAAAAATCCAATTTCTTTGATAAAGAAAGTAGAAATCTTGGTTTTGTCAGCATTACAACATTATATAGGGCTACCTTAGTTTGAGCCTTTTTTTCGTTCAAACATACTCAGATGTTTGATTCGCCGCTGTACTATAAAAACCTATCGTTTCTTAACCTTTATATTCTGGCTTCTTATCTTCTGGTAGATTATCCATCGTGACCTGGCGGCTCGAAACATTCTCCTTGATAACAACTATGTTTGCAAAGTGACGGACTTTGGTATGGCATATCAAAGCTTCAAGTATGGCCATGGAAATGCCAAAAAGGTAGAAAACACTTTTTTTGTTGCTTCATTGCAGTTATTTTTGGAAACGAGTTGTAAGCGTTAGCATATTCTCTATATAAAGTTAATGTACATGGACTATCAACAGGGTTTCATAGCTCACTTTGACTTACAAGAAAAAAGCAAAACAAAACAGAGTTAGTTATTTAACAGGATAGGTACTCCGGGCATCGGGATTTGTCAATTTCACTAACTTTTTTTCGTAGAAAGTCTCGCGAAAGAAGGTACATTTTCTGTTTTCCGTGACCGCTTTACGAAGGCTAACCTTGGATTGACCGATAAGGGAACGACAAATGTAGCTCTCTTTTCACATTTTAACATATTTACGTTATGTAGCTTCATATTTTTTAAAGATGGCTTTGAAAAAAAAGGGACATAAGTTTTGTACGGAAATCATTTATCGGTTGATTTTCCAGGGACGTTTGCCAATCAAATGGACTGCACCAGAGATTCTGCTAGGAGAGCTTGCTGGACTGTCCACCTTGAGTGACGTGTATGTATAGTTATGTATATCAACCCGCCAACTTAACGAACCTATCACCTTTGGATTTTTCTTTATCATTTCACGTCCGAAGTTCTCTCAGCGATTAATTGTAGAATATTTGTGATATGCTCCCGTCAGGTGGTCCTATGGAATCGTCCTGTATGAGATAGTTACCCTTGGTAAGCTAAGTTATGTTCAATCAATACCTTTAACGCTTAGAACAGCAATGTGCATGCACTATAGAAGTGATGCTATTTTAATTACTGTTATTTTAATAAAGATTTGTTTTCACATACTACTTGGCCATAAATGTCGGAGTAGAGTCTACCTTGGCATAAAGTGCTCAAAGCTGTGGTAGTGGAGCTGAGTATATATAAGTGAAAGAATCAAAGAGGACGCATCGATTCTCTGTTACTCAGAGTTTCGCGCCTAAGCGCTCGTCAGACAGAACTTAGACAGACAGAACTGACGAGCGCCTAGGCGCGAAACTCTGAGTAACAGAGAACCGATGCGTCCTCTTTGATTCTTTCACATATATATATATATATATATATAAATATATAAATATACATATGTGTGTATATATATATTTATATATATGGCCAAGTAGTATGTTAAAACAAATCTTATGTATATATATATATATAGATTAATATGTAACAAGCTATTTTGATTGTTAATCTCAGTAAATGCAAAGCAAACGGTAAGTCTATGGCTTAAGCATTATTCAATTATCAGAGACTAACATCAACTCGGACCGAAAAAAGGAAACATTAAACTGCAGCAATGCATTCAGCAAAATTTGATCTGGGCATCATCAAGCTATGTAAATGTACATGCAGATGGCTTCTCTCATACAAAGAGGCCGAGAAGGAACAATGTTTCTCAGCCACGGTCATTGTAGAGTTGATACATTCAGAAATGTGACATACACTCGTCCCTATGCATTGACAGGAGGAATTCCGTACGACAGATGGTCAGAAGCCATGGTGATTGCAGAGGTCACAAAGGGATATCAGATGCCAAAGCCCGATCATGTTGATAACAAACTGTGAGTCGCACTTCTCTGGTATAATACCATCGTGTTCCTAAAAATAACCTTAGATCAAAGACAACACATTTAGCGTTCTCGTTGCTGAAATCTTTGCAATAAAACAATTAGGTTACAATCAGCAGCTTTCTGTTACGTGACTGTCAACCAGGAGCATACCGCATTCTGCTGAGATACGGCGTGGACAATTATGACATCAAAATGTATTTAAATAACATTAGAGCGAGTGAAGTAGTGCAGATATGTTCGACTTCCCAAAAAAAATCTGAACTATTGCCTATAATATTTTTAATAACAGTTTCCTGTAGGAGGATCTTATTGGTATTCTTCGCATAGTCCATAAGTAAGTAGTTAAGAGTAGATCATCATTTTTAAATTTCAGGTATGAAATAATGAAAAGGTGCTGGAATCGAAACCCTGACTTCCGTCCTCCTTTTGAAAACCTGCGACAAAGAATGGACAAATACATTCGTGAAGAGGTTTGTCTCTAGAATTGACAACTTCCCAATATTTTATGCATTTTAAAGACTATATAACTTTTCAATCTTCTTACCTTGCCCCTGTATGTTGGAAGCAATATTTGCCAGCACTGGTTTTATTTCCATTCGCTCTGTGAAGGCTTCAGCTGAGACCTTTCATACTTCTGGCAAGAGACATTTTGCATTGACATTTTCAACTTGTTGGCTCCTTCTGATATTTACGTCGGTTGTGATCGTCCTCAGGGCATAAATCGGCTCAGTTCTATCCACCTACTTGCAACTTCACTATTTTCAGAGAGGAAATAAGAAACTCGCTTAGTGTATCCGCGACTTTAAACCACAGAGATTCTCAGTACGCCGGGGAAGTTATCGCACTTTTCAGCTTGACTTTATTGTGTTTTAACGCTGTGCGGCTAATGTGTTACTCTCATTTGGTACTTTCTTTTCAGACATATTTGGAACTTCTTGACATGGGCGCTTATGACAAGGCAAAATACTCCAGGATTGAAGATCTCGGAGATGAAGATGCAGGACCAAGTGAGGAAGTTGCAAAGGAGGCCTCAGCTAAGGGATTGGGAAAATGGGCCAGTGACCGTCGTTAGGGTAAATAATCGTCACCTCTCGGTGCTAAACTAAGTGTAGGTTTGTGTTAGTTAAATTTCTCTCAATATTAATATTAGAAGAATATGTGAAAGCTTTGTCCTTGATTAACCAAATGATGATAATAATAAAAGCACAAAACCCAATTAATTAATTCTTAAAGGGTGCCAATAATAAATAATTTAATCGGTTTCAGAATGACAAAATTTGGATAGATAGATAAACTTCCGTAATCGATTAAATCAGAAGAGAAAGAAAGAAACAAACAAAAAACAACCTACTTGAAAAACGGCTCGTTTATGCCGATAGCTGTACTTGGCGAGCTTTTCATTGTTGTATTGTGAAACTATTTAGTAAATTTGTTTGAGGCAGACCTATTAAGAGATCTCCTAACGGCGATTTGAAATTTGGTAAAATTTTGTAGTTTGGTAATGAATTAGTCGTGAGGTATTAACTAGCACTTATCACTTAACGAAGTATCTTCTTTAAATTACATATTGCATCACTTCTAGTGATTTATTCAACTTTTAAGTTACCTTTATTTGAAAACAAGCGAGAGCATTGTTATTGACATTTACCGTTTTGCTGCTAGTATCAAATGCTTTTGTCATAAACGGAGAGAACAGTCTTAATAGAGTGTGAGTTAATTCAAATTAATATTTTGTTAAGTGTTTTCGATTCGTGTGAGAAAAAAAAAACGCCATGTAAAGGGTTCATACTTTGGTAGACGGAAACAATTTTACTTTGGTAAATGGAATGCTTTTTTAAAAACTGGACGAAATAAGAGCACGAATGAGCGTTTAATTTATACGCTATCCAAACACAATAAGTTGTATTTAACATAATGTAAAACACTCTATTTAACATCTGCAATAAAAATATTAGAGGTTTATCTTATGACTATTTATTGATTATCTAGTCAGTTTAGATTGAAACCATTCCGTATCCTCATTAAGCTTTTGGATGACGTCATCAGACTTAGGCGATGGCTGTATCTATGAAATAGCGTCTTCATGTATATCACTAAATGAGATATCCACATTCTCAACTTTTCACAATTACGGACGAAGCTATAGCTGCTCGCGTCTTTGACGCATGCTTTATGGGTCTGTTTAGAACTGCGTGTTTGTCTAGGGGAACCTTCGAGTTTGTCATCACGATAACAAAGGAGTCAGTTAAGATTTGTCGATGTTTTGCAGTTATAAAATACACCAGCGCTCGAGGAAACAACATTTTTTAAACTGAATCGATAATTTCAAGATGCAACAGAAGGATAAGTTGTAAATGCCTCTGTTATCAATGTTCTGATCCACTGTATTGCTGAAGTGTTTCAATCCAGATTGACTGACCATGGCATATATCTCCCCGATTTATCTTTCCACTGATATAATACTATGCCAGCTAAAAAAAAGCGGTGTTCTTGTTAGTCTATTTTCTAGCCCCTCATTATGATAAAAAAAGTGTTAAAACTCTTCAGCACTGGCTGTAGAAGAGTTTCTTCAAGGGGATTAAGAGAACAGTCCAGGTGTGGGGAGGGAAGGGAAGAATTGGAGAGGCCTGGAACCTGGGGACGACGTTCTCACAACTGGCGATAAAACGCATGCTAGTCAGCGGTATCTTCAAGCAGTTGAGAACCTTCGTTGTTGTTCCTGATGTTTTGAGCAAATTTTCGAAGATAGAGAATCTTTTCTTCCTCGGAGGAAGTGTGCGATATCAGCATCAGTTGAAATTATACTCTTTTGAGCGTGACTGATAATTTTTAACTACTTCGAGTTTAGACATCAGCAGTCGATAGTGTACACGTGTTAACAGTGAATTAGTAAATCAAGACGCCAGAATCGTATGGGCTTCTCTTATATCTTCTCTTGAAGTTGCCAGGTATGACTGCTTGCCCCACCATTTTTTCCCTAATGTTTCAACCTCCTCTGTTTCGCGTAAAGATAAAAAATAAAAGTCAATTCCAACTCGTGTTTGAACCTGTAATTTCTTAAAACTTTTCGTCTTTTGGCTATTATTCTTTCATGATTGTCCTCTGGCTGGAAATACACGGCGTCTTTTTTAGATTCTTTTTGTTATTTAAAGCCCCTACGGACAAACGTCTTTGTAATTAAGTGATCATGCTTTAACCATGTTAGCAGCCGAAGGGACGAGATGTAAACGTGGAATGCGAACTCTTGCATCTACGGGATTATAATTGAATCAATATATCTTTGAAGGTGGAAAACCACTTTCCCATTTTTTCTCTAGTCAATCTTGTAAATGTTTCTTTTCAAGAGTTGCAATCTCGATTCCCGGGTTGATACACGCGCATGCGATAAACACCAAACCAAATAGGATCTTTTCTTATTTTAATCCTTTTCCTATTCCTTGGGGCATTATTATATCAAAGCGGTCAACTGAAATTATTACGTAAAGAAATCACTAAGTATTGTCATCATAGCTTTAGAATAATCTCGATTTTGGAAACCAGCACGTGGCAGTTAAAGGAACCAAAAGAAAGGTAAAAACGAGCGATAAATTTCGCTTTGAGTAACGCCTACGAGCTAGATAACATAATAACAAAACAAGTTATTGCTTACCAACGTTCGCGGGTCTTGATTACTTTATCGAGGATTACAGTCTAACTTGTCTTCTATTCAAAAACGATCTTGATCACACGGGGTCTTATCTTAAACTGAAACGCTAACTATAATTTTCTGTCTAAAAAGAACTAATCATGGATCGTCAACCTAACCAGAAAATATTACGCAGCTTTTCTCGGAAGCGATAACACTTAGCTTCAACGGAAGCAGTTACAAATCTTAGTTTACCCTTTTAGGAACGAATTTCACCACGTCAAACTGGGTTTTCAATAACACAAGGGAAGCTAAAGCATTATGTTTTATTTGTCAATTTGATTGTTTTTTTAATTATTTTTATTGCCCAGGTGATTTTCATCATCTTTTTCTCTCGTTATGCGATAAATCCGCCGAAACCATCTTTCAAAATAGCTTAGATGACGAAAAAAAGGTTGACACAAAATTTGCGCTTCCATCATTCGATAATTTGGGTGGCAAATGCCTTCCCTAGGAGTAAGGTTTCTTAGCTAAGTTTTTATTTTCCATTTTCATTTCTTTAACTGAGCTCGAATCTCAGATTTTTCCCCTCATGATCGAAATAACCGATTGACACAATTTTAGTTCTGAAAAGAAGTGCAGCACATTTTTCACCAATAAAAAACAACAAAAACAAAACAAGACAAAAACAACAAAAACAAAACAAGACAAAAACAAACAACAACAAAAAAGAAAACGAAAGAGGCTGTTAAGCAAGCTAGCTGAACTGCGCCGTTTTCTGCTAAACATCTAGACTTTTGAAAATTTTGACAAATTCACTTTTTTCCTGGCAGACCCAATATTCAAAGAGCACAACTTTGCGTGAAATAAAGACTCAGCTTTTTTAGAGCTGAGCTTATCCCGTCAACCAAGTATTCAGATATTTTATGCTGACTTCTTCAAACAGTAGAGACTAGGAAGCTACAGATCCAAAAATATTGACGTCCTCGCAGGCTGATAACGGTAGGAAAACCACCTTCACAAATAGCGCCTGAGTGTCCTAAAAATAGCTAACGCTACCATTGTTGCTGCTGCAATACTTGTGAAAAACGCAAAGCACAAACAGTTTTAACATTTTCCATCAATTAAGTGCATATCCCCTTATGACAGAAGTGATGCACTCTTCAATGATGGAGAAAGCCTGGGTTTAATGGATGTTTTTCCGATAATTATTATTGCATGCTGTCACTATCTATGTCGCCTTTCGGTGTAGGCGCGCGATGCAGACCTATTTCCTCTATTTTTGCTTTAACCATGGCACTTCATTCTCTTCAGGCTCCACGGTGCAGCCTCCATTCTCGTATCCATCAAGAATTAAACTCACCTTCGCCATCTTATACACTGCAATCATTTCAATGGCCTTAGTTGGAAACATTTTGGTGATCTATATTCTGTACAAGAGGCCAGAAACAAGAAGATTAGCAAGCTTCATGTACGTCAACCTCGCTGTGGCCGACCTACTCGTAACAGCTGTTGTCATGCCTCAGTCGATGGAAATAATCATTTTGGACAATCTGTGGATCGATGGAACATTTGGTGAATTACTTGCCAAGCTCATCATGTTTGTTTTCTTCGTGGCGGTCACAGCGTCCGTCTTCTCTTTAACAGCCGTGGCTTTTGATTTCTTCTTCGGGATTGACCTTCCCATGCAAAAGTTCCCTCGATTTAGGAACAAAAAGATCTTGGTTCCCACAATTTGGATCACTTCAATGTGTCTGATGACTCCATGGTTGATTACAATCAAAGTTAAGAACTCCAGGATAGAATTTAAGTTTACTCAGTTTGGCGAGACTCAAGAAGCTTTGAGAGGTATCTTTCTTTACATCGTAGTCACTATCTACTTGTTGCCCCTAGTTACCATGTGCATTCTCTATGTACACGTCTGTCACACACTGCACAAGCACAAACTGCTGGGCATTGCCATCAACAATCACGCAACAACTCGGGCCCACGCTACCAAGCGTCAAGTTATTCATATGTCGATCGCTGTCGTTGTTGCCTTTGCACTTTGCTGGCTTCCAGCGCATGCGTATCATATGATTTTGGCCATTGACTTCAGTGTGCGGGAATCGCTGCCATATTATTTTATGCTGTTATGCTATTGGTGTGGACATGCAAACAGCATTGTTAACCCGTGGCTCCTGATATACCTTAAGAAGAAATTCCGTGCCGCATTTAAGAGAATGATAACTTATCCATTATCGAGAATCTCATTTGCCAGCAAGAATAATGAGAGCGTAAGAAGTGTAACTAGACTGCCTATCAGAGACCCGATTGTCCAAGTAAGAGAACATTACCAGTTTGAAAGTTCTGTGTGGGGATTATTGTTAACTCTTCATAGGTTTTATTATATTCAAGTTGTAACATTTGCAAGCTCATTACAAGTCCAGTGACCAGCAGGCCAAAGTAATTGAATTCAGCTCGATGGATTACGACTCTGCAGAACGTGATCCACTAAATTAAGGGTTGACTTAACCTGTTTTGTCCCATGCTGCATTTGGCTCGCATAATGGTGTAATACATATAATAATATAAAATATAATCATTATCATAGAAAATGTAGATTTTTACCGCCTTGATGTGCAAGTGTTAAAATGAAGAATTGTGTAGAGATCTAGTTGCCTCTCATTTTCGCACTTTTCTTTTCATTTCGGATGCCGTTTGTCAATCATGTCATAAAAAACCTTAGCGATACCCGGCATCTGTCTGGGAATTGAGATCTGGCCCGCACTCGACAGAGTGGAGGAAGTAGAGCCTTCAAAAGAAACAAAACAAAAAAAAACAACACAAAAAGATTCACTTTACCGTGACAATGCAAATTGCGTTCGAAATGAAATAGCTCGTAAAGAAGGAAGGCAATGCAGCACAGCATCACGGCTCATAAAAGCGCACAGTGTAGACCGAGCCATAAGTTAAAACTGGTGCTTTGTGGATAAGTTTGTCCTAATGGAATTAAGATCACAAATGAAGCCACCTAACCACACCAGTCTTGGCTTACAGTTTGGGATGTTGATCGGTCATCAGGACCGAGAGAGACAAGGTAGAATCGGGTCATCAGATTTCACATACGACTAAGCCCTGCGCGTACTCACGTCAAATCGCCAATTTCACCCAATTTCACACATATTCTCATAGCATTGATACCAAAACAACATTCACGCAGAAACTAAACGGCAAATATTCGAGGGAAGTTTAGTGTGAACGAGTCTTAGAGTGAATTCTCAGCAAATGACTTATTTATTGGAAAAGGGTTATTCTTCACGTCTCCTCAAGTAACGTCATGCACACCTACGTGTAGTTTAGCCCTCTTAATATTAAAATCTTAGCACAGCCTTCCAACGATTTCTCTCACATTCTGGGGTCTCAGTACATTTAAGTAGCTGCCGATGATGTAATGAGCGAATGTGCCAGAAAAGGCGTAAGATGAAACCTAAACACGTGACCCTGCTCAACAAACGGCGGTAGATCGGCTTTTACTGAATCTCCTGCTTACTACACATCTACATATTTTTTTAAAATTTTTTTATATATATGAACTAGCGAAAGGTTTGTGGACAAAATTTGTCAAGCATGCGAAAAATAATTTCCCTTTAAAACAGCGTTTTCAGTTCCTTTCCGACCCATTCTTGAAATTTTCATATGACCAACGGCAATATGTGACTGAAACAATCCTAACTTTTAAATTCGGGCCACTGAGTTAAGAACAAAACATCTGTAAATCAATTCAAATCACAAATCAAGAAAATGCGCAAAGTGGACATGTGTTGTCAGACTGTGACTAGTTGCTTTGTCCAGTCGTATTATACCGCGAGTCAGAAGGGTGGTGTCCCGAAGATAT